>NW_027205059.1:0-17852 GCF_024711535.1 Dipodomys merriami | reverse complement strand
TTTGGATATTCTCTACCTTTTCACAACTAAGCCTGATGGCTGTTGGCCATCAGGTGTTTGATGCATCCAACACCATCTGGCATCTTTAATTTTGGGGAACAGGATGGTTAGAAGGTCAGTCTTCCCCCATCCCAGCTCCTTGATTGGGTCATGGTCTATCCAGGCCCTTTTTGGCTCCTTTTACAGACTTGCCAAGATGCCTTCAAAAGGCATCACATGCTGGGCACTGGTGGCTCATATCTGTCATCTGAGATACTCAGGAAGCTGAGATCTGGGGGATCATGGTGCCAAGACTGCCTGGGCAGGAAAGTATGTGAGACTCTTATCCTCAATGAATCATCAGAAAACAAGAAGAGTCCCTGTGGCTCAAGTGATAGAGTGCCAGCCTTGAGAAAAAGACCTCAGGGACAGCACTCAGGGACAACAACAACAAGGAGAGGCATTGCATGTTGGCTTTGGGATTGGCATGGGCCAAATATAATTGGAATTTTCAAGTGCTCCAAGACAAAGCAGTACCTCCTTTAGTACCATGCTTCTCCATCTTTTCTCACACTCTGGCCTTGGCCCTACTTTGGGTCAGCATGGATTTGGCTTGATGGGAGGGCTCCAAGGAGGAAGATCCCAGAGCAATTGCCCCAGCTCCTTCCCCTGCTCACCCTGCTGCTTTTGTCCTTTGCCATAGACCTTCTTCCTGGAATCTATGCATGAGGTCATCACCGACACCATTGTGGCGGGGCAGTCAGAGGTGGAAGTTGGTCTGGGACTAGGAGCTGCTACCCTGTGTGTGGGCTAAGGACAAATCTGATCTTTATTTCATCCTGAGTTTGAAGTGATAGGGAGACAGTGTAGACTCCACATTGAATCAGGTAATATTGGAGTCTAGAAGAACACTTGTGTGGGGTAGGCTGTGGGGCTCAGGGCACTATTCTTCTTGGTACTCCTCTCTCAGGACTCCCTCTCCCTCTCTCATCCCTAAATGGTAGAAGAGAAACTTCAACTAAGGAGGTCAAAGAGACAGGGGAGTATTTCTCTGTGAACCATACTTGTGCTTCATATTCATCCTAGCCTCTCCTTCCTATTTATCTGAGGAATGGCCATATGGGTTTGGGAGGGGGGAGAATCATCCTAGCTGAGAATGTGGCTCAGTGGTAGAGTGGTCGCCTAGCATGCCTGACACCCTGGGTTCAATTCCACACAGAAAAAGCTGAAAGGGGAGGTGGGGCTCAATGGGTAGAGTGCCAGCTTTGATAAAAAAAAAAAGAGCTCAGGGGCTGGGAAGGTGGCTCAGTGGTAGAGCGCTTGCCTTGCATGCTCAAGGCCCTGGGTTCGATTCCTCAGCACCACGTAAGCAAAAAGAAAAAGCCGGAAGTGGAGCTGTGGCTCAAGTGGTAGAGCGCTAGCCTTGAGCTGAAGAGCTCAGGGACAGCGCCCAGGCCCAGAGTTCAAGGCCCCACGACCGGACCCAAAAAAAAAAAAAAAAAAAAAAAAAGAGCTCAGGGAAAGTAGCTAGGCCCTAAGTTCAAGCCCCAGGACTGGGAGAACAAATCTTTGTTGTAGGCTTTTCTTCCCCTTGAAAACAATTTATTGTTTGGGATAAGCATAACATGGGTCTCTTCCCTGGCCACCAATGGGCCATTAGATGTCCCTTGAATTGGGGCTGCTTCCCGGCAGCCTCTGCCCTACCTGACCTGAAGTATACCCTTCCCATCTCACAGCAGATGGAGGCCTAAGAGAAGGCCACCTGGCCACCCACTTCTGGTGGCTGCCTTGGCTTTTGAGAGTCAGTATTTCTCATAGCGAGTCATCATCCACATCAGTCTACGGAAGAATAGGAGGGAGTGCTCCTTGCCCAAGTCCACGAGCTCTAGGCTGCTCTGGGTGTGGGTCATCTGCTGTAGAACGTGCTCTGTGGGGGAGTCATCTACGAGGTAGTGAACCCCGACCACTACTCTGGCAGTGTCCAAGTTGTCTTAAAGTTGCAATTCTTCAAAACCTTTGTGCTCCTCACTCATTTCACCCACCCTGGAGCCTGAGGCATCTGGAGCAGTGGGGGGGAGGGCTCAGCCTGTGCTGGCATCTGGAGCCCACTGTCCACTCCTTCCCCTGCGAGGAGTAACAGCAGCTCCTGCAGCTCTTTCTTCTTCTCCATCTTCTCCTGTGTGAGCCGGCACACACGCTTGGCTTTCTCTTGACACAGCTCATCCAGGATGAACATTTGCTCCTTACATGCCACAAGGGACTCCTTGACATTTGTGGATGTGTGCCAACAACTTGCTGCATTGATTGTGGAGCTCATCCGCGGGACTATGGATGTCCACTTCATCATACAAGTCGTGGACAAGGCAGATTTTCTTCTCGGACACCCACGTGTCCCAATTCCCATCCCCAAGCCGGCTGTGGTGGCAGCTCACGGGGCGGGGGTGCCTGTGCCTCCAGCTCTGTCTGACACTGAGCTGCAGGATTGGCCATGCAACTGCACTGGGGTCACTGCTACTGCAGCAGGAGTTTCCTCCTGTGGATCTCAGCCTCTGAGAGCACTTGCAGAGCCACATCCTTGTAGGTCTGGGGCATGTCTCCATCCTCTGCGATGCTCACTTTGTGGAGGAGTCACCTCCTCAACTTTTGCTTCTCCAGGGCCCACAACTTCCCCTCCCCAGTGAAAGCCAGGCTCAGCTGGGCCTGCAGGTGCTCCTCCTGTGGTCTGGTCACTTCTAGGAACTTGGGAGTATCCTGCCACTTTGGGGGCACCACGTGCTTCCCCCAGTTGGTCGGGCCTGCACTTGCTTCAGCTGCTCTAGCAGCTGGGTCTGCCTCTGCAAGTGCTGCTGCAGGGCCTCCTTCTTGGAGTTCAGCTGCTCATTGGAGGCAATGTGTTGCTCACAGGTGGCTCTGAGCTCCAGAATGCTGGTGAGCTCCTCCTTCTCATAGCTCACCTTGTGGAGAGCATCCCACACCAGGGCCTGCTCTATCTATGGGTCACACACACATGCGCATCGTGGGGTCTCGGGGATCTACTGCCAATCCTTGGCCTTCTCATCCAGTCTCCATATTTGCTCCCGCTGCTCCACATTCTGGAGACCGAGCCTCTGGTTTTCCTGGACCTGGATGTGAAGTTGTTCCTCCAGGTTTTTCAACTCCATCTGCATGCAGTAGGCCTGGGCCTGCAACTGCCACTCGGCCTGAGATGGTCCTGTGGAGGGCCGAGGCTCTGCCAGCATCCTTCTCAGTTGCTCCAGCTCATTCTCTAGGGCTAGCACCTGCCTCGCCCTTTGCTCCTTCTCCTCTGTCAGTTGGTTCACCTGCTTGGTCAGCCACTGAGCCTCCTCCATCCATGTGGACCTCTCAATGCTCAGGCTCTCCATCAAGGTGTCTCTTTCCAGAATTGCTGAAGTCACCATCCAGCTCAGGTTTTCCAGTAGTCTCTTTACCTCACGCCCCACCAGCACTTGTTGAAACTTGCAGATTCTGTTTTTCCTGTTGCTCTTCTTTGTCCAGATCGCTTCCAGCTTCTCCTGCAACTCTGTGTTCAATTGCTCCAGGTCATTGAAGCTTCTGGTCTTTTCCTTGAGTTGAAATGTCACATCATTCAGCTGTATGAAGGACATTTCTGTCTCCTTCTGTGCAGCAGCGACTGCTATCTCCAGCTCCAACACGTTACACCCTGTGGCCTGCAGGTGGCTGGTTAGAGCTTCTTGCTCCATTTCTCTGTCGTTGACCTCCTGCTTCACTAGCCCAGTGCAAATTATAAATTGCTTTCTGCCAAAACCAACCTCTGTATGGGTGGCTTTTGGATGTCTAGCTCTGTTTTTGGTAATTCGTGCACCTGGGCTATCTTGTCCCTCTGTTTCTCCCGTCGATCCTGCAGGTCAGTCTTTTCCAGCTTCAGTGGTTGGATCTTGGCATAGCATACCTGGTTTCTTCTTTTGCTGTGGTCCAGGGCAGGCACCATGTGTCGGTAGCAGCTCTAAAGATCCTTGGTGCTATAGGGACCCTTGACACTCTGGACCCTGGTGACTATGACTGTGTCCAAAGGCAAGGGAGTCCCGCGGTCAGCATCACCTTTGGCTGGACCCTCTGGTGAATCACCTTCCCTACTGGTGTTTGTCTTGAAGACCCCCCCTTTTTTCGTGTTCTTTGTTTTCTTGAATGTTGCAGGTCTGATGGGAGAATTCTTCTGCCGGTATTCTGGTTTCTTGCCCACAGCTCTCATGGATTCTTGTTTCAGACATCTGAGCTCTGGTATGGGAAAGATGGGCTGGCCAAGTTCCTAGGCTCTGGGAAATCCTCTATTCTCCCACTCACTGACTAGGACGTCAATTTCGACTCTACTCCAAAGTGGACTAGAGTTCTTGCTCACCACTCAGTAACCTCTACCTTCCTCAACTGCTAGTGGTGGTGTCAACCAACAGAGGGAATCCTGGTGCTGGACAGCATGGAATGTGGGCGTGGCCACAATTGTTGTTTCCCCTTGCTCAGAAAGAACCATGAAAGCATGGGGGTGTGGTGCAAATCTTGTGATGCAGGCAAAATGGATGGAGTCAAGATGACAGCAGCTCCCCCAGCCCTTTTCCCAGGGAACTCTGTCCAATTCAGTTGAGGACAAGAGGGTGATCTGCGGACAAGAGGATGGCTGCAGAGATTGTTGTGTATGTCTGTTTGTTGCCAGTCCCAGATCTTGAACTCAGGATCTGCGCAGTCTGTGAACTGCTTTTGATCAAGGCTAGCCCTCTACCGCTGGAGCCACATGGCTCTACTTCTGGCTTTGTGGCACTGAAGTTGGACAGGGGTCTCAAGGACTTTCTTGCCTAAAGTGACTTTGAACATGATCCTCCTATCACAGCCTTGTAAGCATCAATGAGGACTGCTGAGAGCCAATGGTGCCTGCCTAATCATTGGTATTTCTGTTCTTGGACAGACCAGTGAGTTCCCTATCCTTGGGATTAAGTGGTGGGAGCTGGAGCCCACAGTTGGAATCCTGGTCCTGCCACCTGCAAATGGAAAGACATCCTTAGAAACTCATTCCTATCTATATGAATACCAGTGGAATGTGATGTATGTTATGATTGAATGGACAGTTCTTAAATAATTCTAGGATAAAATTATACACAACTATATTAGAGAACACTGATCGATTTTAATCAATACTTTATGAAGCATTTAAACAATCACATTCATTAACTGGAGGCATAATGAAATACCTAAGAATTGGGTGTCACATGGTATAAAGGTGCCATTTTTTCTGCCAGGACTGGGATCGGAACTCATGGTCTGGGTAACTCTGTTGCACTGTTTGGAAAGGGGAAGCTAGCCTTTTTGAAGTCAAGAAATTCATGTCTGTTCCTTAGGTCTGAAATCGATCCCCAGCACTAGAATACATCCTATTTGTGTACATTTTAAATATATAATTTATATTTACATTCATAGGTTGATTCCATATTGCGTTCAATGTAGTTATTCATTTTATTTTTTGTTTGATTCATGTATTTGTGGGGCACATGGGCAAAAAAGATGGCGGTGAGAGGAAGTTGAGAGGTCACAGCTGGAGTTGTTTACCTTAAAATCTGATTGGATAAAGCTTAGGTGCATGATAGGGTGTGACCTTTTCAGTGATTGGTTGGTTCCTTTCCTTCCCCTTCCATGCCACGCAGTTTTTCCCTTTAAAAGATGCTTTCTGTGTGGTAATAAATGAGTTCTTGCTTGACTTGACTCCCCGCTTTGTCTGAATGTCTCCAGGGCTAAGGGGAGGGGGAACCAGCGAGCAAGTTCACTTCTATTTCCTCGGACCCCATCCGTCTTTCTTAGGGCGGACAAAGATCCGACATATATTGACTATTTAATTGACTAATACAGCACATAGAACATAGATTACATTGATTAAATAGGATATAGGTCTGCATATGTATTCCACTTATACCTGACACCTCGGAGTTTCACAGAAAAGGAAAACGTGTCACCATCAGTTTCTTACTTCATGATTCATTGTTTGGGCGTGCTGGCATCTGAACTCATGGCCTACAGGGACAAATTCATGAAAGGGTGTGTGTCAGCATGCCATCCTGGGGCAAATTGAGCTGATAGGCAGTTCCTAAGATCTGAGATCGAGAACAAGGGGTTGACAAAACACGTACAGATTGACATGCAGATTGTAGTACGCTAATAAATATATATCTTTATGGAGTGCCAGAGATGTCTATCCATTGTTCATTTCTATAGACTACATTCCTACAAATTCTTGGGTATTTATTATGTCTCCAGGTAATTTATGTTATCATTTTCATCTTTAATTAACTATTAAGTAAATCAGTGTCCTGAAATTATTGTGTCCTTGTGAGAAATAATATTCTTTTAATGCTTCATATGATATTAAATAAAATCAACCAACTGGCTGAAATCACGATGTCTAATTGTATACAAGTATCATTCATGAGCATCTCATTCAACTGTGACATTGATAACATTCCATGGTTATTCCTGTGGATAGGAACGAGCCTCTTAGGATTTCCCACCATCCAGAAGTGGCATGACTGGTATTCGAAATGTAGGCCCCTGTTGCTGGGCGGTACTATGGCTTCTCCAATGGCCTGCAATTAAAAAATCATATTTAGCTCCCTAGTTTGCAATTCATGCCATTTTTTCTGCCAGGCCTGGGATTTGAACTCAAGGTCTGGGCAAATATGCAACACCATGAGGGAAGGGAATCTGACCATGCTTGAAGACAAGAAAGGCAGGCCTGTTCCCTAGGCCTGAATTCAAGCCTCAGCCTGGAAAACATACTCCTTATATCCATTTTAAAGATAAGATTTATACTTCCATACAGATATTCCATATTTTGTTGGGTGTGGTTATTCATTTTATTTCTTGTTTTATTCATTTATTTACCATTTATTTTATTGACTCTGATGACCCCTCTAACATTTATTACATTGTTTACATCTTATTTCACAGCACCCAGATTTGTCTATATGTTCTCCATCATGCCTGACACCGAGGAATTTCCCAGAAAAGGAAAACATGTGTCATACTTGGCTTCTTACTCCAAGATTAAATTTTTGGCAGTGCTGGGATATGATCTCAGGGATTAGCAAGCCCAATTCATGAATGGATGAGTGTGACCACGGCAGCCTCTAATCAATGAAGCTGTCAGGTGGTTCCCAGGTGCTGAGAACCAGTCCCAGATTTGGCCAAAACAGTGATACATGGACAGGCAGAGGGTGGTATACAAATAAATATGTATTGGTAAAGAGCACCAGAGCCATCTATCTATGATTGAAGGACACTTATTATGTTCCTACCAACTCTTAGGCATTTATTAGACCACCATTTAAGGAATATTATTCTTTCCATGAATAATAATCTATTAATTAAGATCAATCAGTGTCCTAGGATTATTGCTTCCAATTTTAGACTAGACCAAAGCATGAACTACCCTCAATTGGTATTCCTATGCATACATAAGAATGAGTCTTTTGTGGTCTCCTGCCATTGGTAGGTGTCAGGACCGGGATTTGAACCCAGGGCCAATGTTGACAGGTTGGCCTATGGATTCCCTGATAGCACACCAGCATTTAGATATGGCAGGTCAGGTTCACTTTGCAGCCATGTCATTCAGACCCAGCATGGTCACCTTGCAAATTAAAAAATGTAAAACACCCAGGCCTCTGCAGCTTGACACTTTTTATGCTATGTTACTTATTTTTCTTCTTGCAAGCCCTCTGGACCTAGGATCCCTGGATTTTCTATGGGTCCAAGGGTGTACCCCACACTAGAGCAATTGAAGCTGAGGCAGAGTTGCCACTACCTGAGCTCAAGCCCCATGTCGGCAAAATAAAGAATAATAAAAAAATGATTTAAATTAAAAAGAAACAAAGCTCCCTGGTTTGGAATTTCTACCAGTTTTCTTTCCTAGCCTGGGATTTGAACTCAGGGTCTTGGTAAATATGTAGCAATATGAGGGAAAGTGCAGAGTTGCCACAACTTGAGTTCAAACCCCATACAAATCCAAAAATAAAAATTAAGTCAATAAGCTCGGCAGGGGGAGTATTTGTGAAATGGGAGGGAAGGGATGGTAGGGGGAAAACAAAGGAGGAGGCAACAATGCTCAATAGGAAATGTACTCATTACCATGCTCATTTAACTGTAACCTGTCTGTACAACATTTTTACAACAAAAAAATGAAGAAAAGTAGTGCTCAATAGAAACATTTTGGGGGTAAGAGAAAGATGTCTGAATAGATGTACAAAATGTTAAACTGCTTTTTACAAAAATGTTCAGTATGTCACTGAATAAACATAACTGCTTCCATTAAAAAAAATTGTCACTATCTTGGAACTTGAGCCAGTATTTCCATCACTGCTGGGATTTGATCTCACCATCCAGGTAACTGTTTTGCACCATGGGTGAAGACCAAGCTTACTGTCCTTGAGGAAAAGAAATTCAGGCTAGAGTTACAAGGGTCTTAATGAAGGCCCTGCAATGGAAAAAAATATTTCTATATATGGGTAATATATGACATATATTTTCATATGTATGTGTATTACATATTATGATTTTTATTATTGATTTTTGTAATTATTTTATTTTTTACTTGATTCATTTATTTATTGTATATATTGTATTTAGTATTATTACACACATAATATTTAGTACATTTTGTACATCCATTATAAATTTATACACAATAATTTAAGACATTGATTCTTTTTTCATTAATACTTTGTTGTGTTGAAACACGATACATAATTAAATGGAAGCATTTGTAACAGTCTTCACATGTTTAGAGTCTCTCCCAAGTATGAGCTTTGTGTTCTTTATCTTTGGAACCTTCAAAAAGGAATTTCTTTAGATGATTTTTACTCACAAGTCTTTTCTTGGGGATAGGCAAGTTGAGGGATAAAATTGTAAGGGTGGGGCTAGAAATGTGGCTTAGTGGTAGAGAGCTGGCTCAGGATGCATGAATGCTAGGGTTTGAATCCTCAGTGCCACATAATCAGAGTGGCTCAAGTAGCACAGCCTTAGGCTTGAGAAAAAGGAGCTCAGAAACAGTACCCAGGGCCTAAGATCAAACGTCTGGACTTTCAAAAACAATAGGCCAGATGCCTGTGGCTCACAACTGGAACCATAACTTCTCAGGAGGCTGAGATCTGAAGACCACAGTTCAAAGACAGCCTAGGCAAGGAAAACCTGTTAGGCTCTTATCTCCAATGAACCGCAAAAAGACCACATCTGGTGTTGTGGGACAAGTGGTAGAGAGTTCGCCTTGAGCTGGAGGGCTCAGGGACAGTGCCCAGCCTTGAGTTTGAGACACAAAAGTGGAAAAAAGTGAGGGTTAAGCGAAGTACTTTTGTTATTTGCTAATTAGGATAATATTCTCTGGAAAATGAATGCTCATGTACACCAGAATTGGAGTCAGAGCTCAAGGTTCAAGTGTAGCCCATCTATATACATAGCCTCTCAGACTCTAGCATTATAACCTTGTGTCCTACAGGGTTCTGAAAGGTCCATTGTTGAAAGGCTTAATATGCTGCCCAAGCCCTTTGTGATAAGCAGTTGACTTGTAATGCCAATGTAATTATATTTCTGAATCTAGCAGAGCACCAGTAGCTAACGCCTGTCACCCTAGCTCAGGATGCTCAAGTCTGAGGATCACAGGGTGAAGCCAGTCAAGTTAGGAAAGTCTGAACCTCTGAATTCCACTTCTGAAAGGTCAGATGTTCAAGAGCTTCCTGTGTTTCCATTGGTGATGAGACGTTACCCGTACGCTAAAGGTTCTTAGACTTCTTGAGCTATAGAAGCAGGAAAGAAATATTATTAACCCATCCTTGGTTCAAATGAAGTTCTCAGCATCCAAGCACTAGTCCTGTTTGCAGGAAGTACTCCAATGTAACAATATTTGAATGCAGAAAACAGTTGCAAAAGCCAGGCTAGGTGAAGAGAAAAAGGCATGCAGGGTTAGGAGGCAGAATGTACACACTCAACATTCCAGGCATGGCCAGCAATGAGGGGAAACATGAAACATTTGTCAGAGTCACACAAGGGTCAGGCTTTTCTCAGCCTCTTCAAACAATGCCAGTCCATCTCCTTCCTTCATTCTCCACTTCATTAATGCAAATCCCCCATCTAAGTAGAGGCAAGGCCTTTTCTCTTCTGTCTCCAAGCACCTCAGTTAGAACTTGGCTCTGCCCTCTTGACTCTGGGGCCCTTGGCTACCTAAGAAGTTGAAAGAGACAGTCTTCCTGATCTCTGTTTGTGTGAAGGCCATGTTGGTGTCCTGGCACACTGCAGAAGGACTAATGATTGGAAAGTCTTCCTTACTTTCCTCCTGACATCCAAGTCCAGATTCATCTATCATATTTCTATCTATCTATCTATCTATCTATCTATCTATCTATCTATCTATCTATCTATCTATCTATCTATCTATCTATCTATCTATCTATCTATCTATCTATCTATCTATCTATCTATCTATCTATCTATCTATCTATCTATCTATCTATCTAATCTATCTACTTACCTACCTACCTACCTACCTAAGTAGCTATTTCTTTGCCAGTTGTTGGGTTGAATGCAAGGCCTGGCACTGTCTCTAGCACACTACCACTTGAGCCACAACACCAATTCTGGTTTTTTTCTTGAATGTGCTACTAAGGAATTGAACCCAGGGCTTCTTGCATGCTAGGCAAGCATTCTCCCACTAATCCACATTCCCAGCCCCTTCATCTTTTTCTTAATGTTAGTTTTTACATAAGTATGCTACCATTTTACGTCTCCAAGTTTAATTTTCAGAATACCGGTTACTTTTAAGAAAACTGATCTTCTCTTCCCCTGCCTGGTTTGTGATTCTTCCTGCGTAGGCCTCAAAATAAAATGTAAATAAAGGTTGTTGAGGGTGACCTGCTTTAAGTGGATGGCTGCACAAATTGTTGGGTATGTCTGTTTGTTGCCAATGCTGGACCTTGAACTCAGGATCTGGGCACAGTCCGTGAGCTGTTACTACTTAAGGATAGACCTCTAACACCGGAGCCATATGGCTATACTTCTGGCTTTGTTGGTCCTGAAGTTGGACAGGGCTCTCAAGGACTTTCCTCCCTAGGGTGACTTCAACCATGATCCTCCTATCACAGCCTTTTAAGTATCAAAGAGGATTGCTGAGAGCCACTGCTGCCTGCCTAATCATTGGTCTTGCTGATGTTCTTGGACAGACAAGTGAGTTCCCAATCCTCGGTTTGAAGTGGTGGGAGCTGAAGCCCACAGTTCGAATCCTGGTCCTGGCACCTCCAAATGGAATTTGATGTATGTCTTGATTGAATGGGCAGTTCATGAATGATTCTAGGATAAAATTATCCACAATTATATTATAGTACACTGATGGATTTTAATTAAAACTTTATGAAGCAATTAAACAATCACATTCACTAACTTGAGACATAATACCTAAGAATTGGGCATCACATAATAAAGAGATGCCATTTTTTCTGCCAGGATATTTTTTAGTTAATTGTTGTATTGCGTTTTCTGAATGTAGTTTGGTATATGAAAGTAGGATATATTAAAGCTGACCAGAAAATCAATTATTCAGTTTTTATCAGAAATGTTTATAGCGAAATTTAGAGATAAATCCAAACTATATATATTTGAAGACAATGCTTGGTTAGTTCTCTTCTCAAATTCCCCATTCCCTTCATGAGAATAATACACATTGTAAGGTAATGCTTAGAATGTTTTGGTGAAGCAGGTTGACTTTATACCAGTGAGTTACTCTATCTGCATTTGTTTACTTTATATCCAGAAAAGCTAAACTCTTACTTTATCATTTTCCTTAGGCTTTATACTCAGATTTAATCTCTGATGGGTGACAAATAAAGATATAAACATTTTTTAACAGTGGCCAGATTTAGGCTGAGGAGTCTCGGTACAATGATACTCATGCAGATAGGCCTTATAAGTCATGGGACCCTGATATCAAAATGATAACCAATGCTTACTGGTGTCAAGCTTATGAGATTTTGTGTATTATATAGTGGTTATTTGAATGTTTTTGAATCAACATAATTTCATGGGTTAGGAACTGAAGTGAGACATTTTACTCAGAACAAAATTTAAGGAGGCATCCAAAATTAGTTACCAAGATATACATCGTGTAACACAATGTTTTGAAAATGCAAACTAAAGGAAATAATTTATGAAAAACATCAACATATACAATAAATACAGAATCACTATGACAGATTTTTCTTTTACCCCAGTTGCAATACGGCTTACATGATGACTTTTCTGGTGATAAGTTTAGTTAGGTCTTGATATTTAGTTAGAGAATTTATGTTCTTTCATATATTCATTTGTCAGATCAAAGAGGAAATGAATTCCATGCCAGAGTCAACATCCATAATAATGTTACAGATGTATCCTGCTACTTTGCCAAAGTTTCAAATCCGCTCGAAAAACTTGGTTCCTTTTTTGGATCTAAATAAATAGGTATACAATTTTGTCAGTACTAGAAATATTTTGAACACCATTTGTTAAACTATTATTTTCCAGAAACTCCTCTCTTTTCATGAGATTTTTAATTTCATTTATGTCATGTGTTGATGTTTTCCCTTACATAAGCCACATTCAGTCTTCTACAAAGTGTAATTTGGAGTAGTTTAAAATTATGGACACTCATGTACATTGCTCAGATTCTATTATTTGCATATTTTTTCTTGTTATACCAGTAGGCATTAGTTCTCAGAATGGATGCTATTGGACTTATTCATTACATTTCTGAATTTTTTACATACGTTATGATTCTGTTATTTTATTGTGTTAAATATGTGCAGATCTCACTCCGCATACAGTCACATTTGTTTTAAACAATTTGATCCATTCAAAGGAATTACTATATTAGGTTCATCTAGAAGAGTTTAATTACAAATTAACACAACTGCATTTATGAGACACAGTTATTTTTACGGCTCTACTCCAAGTTAATACGTATTTGAGGTTTTGTGCTTAAAAAAATGCGCAAAACATGTTTTGGTCCCTGGGGGAGTTCTACTTTGTTGGTTGTTTTTCCAGTTGTAGTGACTTCAACATATGTGCGCATTTTATTTCAATTGTTTTATGTCAATGATTTGTTTCATATAACAGAAATTGCAAAAAGAATCAGTGATTTAGAACTTTTCCAAAAAGAATTTTAAGAGAGACTCTTGAAATTGTGTGACATCTTGGAATGGGCAGGTCTTCATAATGGAGGTAGTAGCAGAATAACAGACATTGTTTGATGTGATTTTAATTCTTCCTCCTCTTGCCTCACTATTTCCAATGGTATTATATTACTTCAAAGTCTTTAGTGGAAAGAAAGTATTTTCATCTGTTTAAACCCAGAATTTTTGGTTTAATTGGGACACATTACACATTAATATATCATTTTAACTCAAAAATCTTTCCTTCATTTAAAATCACAGATGTGAATTTATAACGCTAAAGTAGCAACTACTAATTTATACGAAATGGTCCATATTATTTTCACTTCACATTATATGTAATATAGAGTGTAATAATAATAATGAGTAATAGAGTATGTAACAATTGACTTTGAGGAAAGTAAATTACTGTGGATTTTTGTGAGATACTGAGTAATAATAAAACTTATATTTGAATCTATTAAAAATTCCAAGTTACATCTAAAAATAACTTATAGTTATAAACTAATGCTGAAAATATAATACTGTTTATTAGAAAAAGCCAGAAGTTTTCATAAGTTTGCTTTTTAAAAATTGTCTTGAATCTGGGCTTTGGTGGCTCATGCCTGTAATCCTAACTTCCCAAAAGTCTGAGATGTGAGGATAGTGGTTCAAAGCCAGACTAGGCAGAAAAGTCTGTGAAACTTTTATCTCCAATATATCTCTTGAAAACTAGAAACAGCACGGTGGCTCAAATGGTACAGTGCTATCTGTGAGCTGAAGAGCTGAGGGACAGTGCCCAGGCCCAGCATTCAAACCCCAGGACAGACATAAAAATTGGCATGGATTTTTACTTTGTTATTTCATGATTTTTTAATGTAAACATACAGAGGGTTTTAAAATTACATGAAGAAAGTAATGAGTATATTTCTTTTTTTCATTTTATTTTATTTTATTTTTGTGAACATAATGTACAGAGGGGTTACAATTACATGGGCAGGATAATGTGTATATTTCTTATCAAGCATTGCAGCCTCCTCCTTTGTTTATCCTTCACATCCCTTCCCAGCCTACCCCCCCCACCTAATCTTCCCCCCTCCTCCCCCTCACCAACGTTGTAAAGCTCATTTTCGACATGACAACTTGTACTTCTCATTGTTGCAACAGGTCCACCTGAATCCTTAAACGACTTGTTTGTCCCCATCTCCTCCACAAGTTATACTGACATCAAATATTGTGAAGGCAGGGGTTATACTGTGGGGTAGGGACATACAAAGCAACAAAGAAATAATCTTATAAATGCGTTAGAAACAAATGCATGAAAGAAAAAAAACATTAAAATACATATCTATGGGTTCCTTTTCCTAACATCACTTTATCTGACCTTTTCTGCTTGACTCATACATATACTAGATATTGCAAATAAGGAGAAACCATGGGACCTATGTTTCTTTGGGCCTGGCTTACTTAATTTAATAGGATTTTTTCCAATTTTTTTTCCATTTCCTAACAAATGGGGCAATGTCATTCTTTCTGATGGAGGCATAGAATTCCATTGTGTATATATACCACATTTTCTTGATCCATTCATCTACTGAGGGGCATCTAGGTTGGTTCCATATCTTAGCTATGGGAAATAATGCTGTAATAAACATAGTTGTAATGGTAGCTTTAGTGTGCTCTTGTTTGATCAAGCATTATTGCCTCCTCCCTTGTTTCCCCTTTCCATCCCATCCCATCTCCCTTTATGCCCCCCGCAAACCACACCCCCCTGCCAAATTTGTAAATTTCAATTTTCCACATATAATATTGTACATGTCATTGTTGCAATGGGTCCACCTGTATCCCAAGTTGATGTTCTGTTCCCCTCCTCAAATTATACCAACATCAAATACAGTGAAAATAGAGGTTAAACCATGGGGGAGGGACAGACAAAGCAACAAAGAAATCATCTTTTAAATATGCTAGAAACAATAGCAAGAAAGGAAAACCATTTGAGTCCTTAGCTTGGTGTTCATTTCACATAACATCAACTTGTCTGACAGTTTGTGTTTATCTCCGACATATACTAGTTATTGCAAATAAAGCAAACCTTGGAACCTATGTTTCTTTGGGCATGGATTACTTCACTTAATATAATTTTTTCCATGGCTTTCCATTTCCTAACAAACGGTCCAATGCCATTTTTTCTGATGAAGGCATAGAATTCCTTTGTGTATATATATACCATATTTTATTGATCCATTCATCTATTGAGGGGCATCTGGGTTGGTTCCATATCTGAGCTATGTTAAATAATGCTGCAATAAACATATTTATGCTGGTAGATTTAGTATGGTCCTTTTTGTGATCATTTGTATAAAAGCTCAAAAGTGGGATTGCTATGTCATAGGGGAACTCTATGTGGAGGAACTCTTTTGAGGAAGCTCCACACTACTTTCCAACGTGGTTATACAAGATTACAGTCCCACCAACATCCCATCCAGCTTCTGTTATATTACATTATAGCCATTCTAACTGGGGTAAGGTGGTATTTCAGTGTAGTTTAGATTTGCATTTCTTTTATTGCTAGGGAGGTTGAGCATTTTTTCATGTGTCTATTGGCCATCCTTCTTTGCTATTCAGAGAGGTTTCTTTTTAGTCTTTAGCCCACTTATTTATTGGGCAGTTGTTTCTTTGAGGATTTGTTGTTGGGGGATTTAATTTTTTTGAGTTTCAGGTATATTTTAGATAGGAGACCCATGTCTGTTGTATGGATAGTGAAGATCTTCTTCCAATCCATGGGCTTACTATTGATCTTGCTAGTTTTGTCCTTTGCCATGCAGAAGCTCTGCAATTTCATACAATTACATTTGTCCAACCTTTCTTTGATTTGTTGTGTTTCTGGTATCTATTAAGAAAATTTTGGCCTGTGCCAAGGAGACATAGGTTACCTCCTAGTTTGTCCTGCAGTGTTTTCATGGTGTCTGCTTTGACTCCGAGGTCTTTCATTCATTTGGAGTTGATTCATGTGCAGTGTGATATATATATATGGATCTAGCTTTAGTTTTCTACAAGTGATTAACCAATTTTGTCAGCACCATATACTGAAGAGGCTGTCTTTCTTCCATTCTATTATTTTAGCTCCCTTATCGAAGATTAGGTGGCTATAGGTCTGTTGGGTCATTTCTGGCTTTTCAATTCTATTCCATTATTCCTGAGGTCTGTTCTTGTGCCAATACCTAGCTCTTTTGATTACTATGGCTTTGTAGTAGAGTTTGAAATTTGGTATTGATATTCCTGCAGCACTGTTCTTTTTGTTAAGGATCATTTTTGCTATCCGGGGTCTTTTATTGTTCCATATGAATTTTTAGATTGCCTCTTCTATTTTCTTGAGGAATGTGTTTGTAATATTGATAAGTATTGCATTGAATTTTTAGATAGCCTAGGGAAGTATTGTCATTTTCACGATGTTGATTCTTCCAATCCACAAGCATGGGAAGTTTTTCCACTTTGTAAGTTCCATTTTGATTTCCTTTTTCAGGCTTTTAAAGTTTTCATCATAAAGATCCTTCACTTCTTTGATTAATTCCTATGTATTTTATTTTTTTGTGGGGCAATAATGAATGGAGTTGCTTTCCTGATTTCAGCCATGCTTTTCTCATTGTTGGCATACAGAAAAGCCATTCATTTTTGAGAGTTAATTTTTCCCCTGCTACTTTGCCAACCTTTTGAATCAGCATGAATAATTTGAGAGTTGAGTCGGTGGGATTATTTAAACACAACATCATGTCATCTGCAAATAGGGAGAGTTTTATATCATCTTTCCCTATTTGGATTCCTTTTATGTTTGCATCCTGTCTTATTGCTGTAACTAGGCATTCTAATAGTAAATTGAAGGGAAGTGAAGAGATTGGACATCCTTGTCTTGTTCCTGAGTTAAGAGGAAATGGCATTATTTTTCCACCATTAAGTATAATGATGTCTGTAGGTTTGTCATATACAGGCTTTATTGTGTTGAGGAATGTTCCCTGGATTCATAGATTTTCCAGAGCCTTCATCATAAAGGGGTGTTGGATGTTGTCAAAGGCTTTTTCTGCATCTATTGAGATAACCATGTTCTTATCCTTGCTCTTGTTGATGTGACGAATTATATTAATTTATTTGCAAATATTGAACCAGATTTACATCCCGGAAATAAATCCTATATGATTTTTTGGAGGAATTGTCAAAGGGGATTGGCCAAAAATTGTTGAGAAGTTTTTCATCAATGTTCATCAAAGAAATGGGTCTATAATTCTTTCTTTGTTGAGTCCCCGCTTGTTTTGGGGATGAAGGTTATGATGGCTTCATAGAATGAATTTGGTAGAGTTGGAGGAGTATAGGTGTGAGCTCTGCTTTGAAGGCCTTGTAAAGTTCTGCTGTAAATCCATCTGGTCCTAGGCTTTTCTGAGATGGGAGGTCTCTTATTGCTGTTACTATTGCTATGCTTGATACGGGCATGTTAAGTTGATTTAACTCATCTTGGTTGAGTTTTGGCACGGAAACTCAATGGCATGGAAATGGCTAGGAAAAGGTCCATTTCTGCCAGGTTCTTAAACTTATTAGCATAAATGTTTGAGAAGCATTCCCTTATAATGTTCTGAATCTTGGTTGCTTCTCATTCCCATTCTCATCTCTGAGTTTGTTTATTTGTTATGTTCTCTTCTT
>NW_027205058.1:0-17856 GCF_024711535.1 Dipodomys merriami | reverse complement strand
ATGTTTGGGGAAGTGCTGCCCTCTAATGGTATTATTGGAGAACATGTTTCATTCGCTCAACACAAAGCCTGTTTAATTTAAATTCTTGTTCTGAGTTCTAATTGCACTTTAGTGTCAGTAGGGAGCTTCTAAAACAATTCTTATTCTCAAACCCAAGGATTTATCCGAACCCATGTATTGTCTTAGCAACATTAGTTTTTGTAATATCCTTTAGATTCATGTGAGGTAGTGCATAAAGCGCTATATATGCATCACGTTCAGAAATGCTAATCCTGGCAGACAAAGAAATATTAATAATGCCAAAATGGTTGGATCCCAGCCTCTAGAGCACTGAGAACCCCAATGGTTCTGTCATTACCTTGCAATTCTGTGTTTAGGGAACAGCTCTGGTCACAAATTTTCCTAATCAATCACTGGACAAGTGATGGATATGGACACCATAGATGTACAGCCCTCTGTAAAACGATATGTACAGAAAAAGTATATAATCACAACTGCAGACATTAGCTTTTACTTACTTCCCCTGTACCTCAGCTTCTGAATCCCTTCCCAAATACAGTCTCCGTGCCAATACTCAAAGCTCTAAAACTTTAGAAATGGGAAGATTGCAATGCAAAATTTGCAGATCTTCTGTGTTTTTCATTCATTCTTCACTGCACTATATTTCCGCAAACAAATGAATCCCTGACACTGGCTTGCACTCGGTAGGCTGAGTTTAATTGATGAACAAATAAATGGATGGATGCATGAATGAGTAGGTATCTAGGTGAGATTCCCTTTCACCTATGTGTAAGACTAGGTGAGAGGGAATCTAGCCTAGATAACTATGTAAGGTTCTTCAGAAAGGAATGTATAACTCCGTGATGAAAGAATGGAGGGACTTATCCAAATGGAAGATCAGAAATGTATATCATTAGTAAAAGAATGACAATAATGTAAAAACATATTTATAATTAATTTTTAGAAACTTGCAAATTATGTAAAAACCAAACCATCCTAAGATTGGCCCTGAGGTAATTTAACAAGACATGACTAGAACAAAACACTGACTATCCATGGAAGACTCTCAGGAATCAAGGCATTATTTTTTTGACATTTAGTAAATAGAAAAGATGATCATTTAGCTTCCTAATCCTACATAGATTATATTTGTAGGAATGCAAATGCAGCATTCTTCTACATAAATACAGAGTTAACAAATACATAAGAACTGATAGAATTAGAATAGCATTACTTTCTACTTCCCAATGAATGAAGTGTTTAGGCGTCGAGCATCAACAGTAGCTACCGAGAGAAAGCAAGACAGGAGTCATTGGATGCCTCCTGATAGAAGTCTACATCATCACCTTCAAAGCTCTTACTGAAAAAAAAATGAACCTAAATCCAGCAAACCTCTAGGCCTAAAATACCAATGCAATATACAAAAGTGAATATGCAAAAGACCAGAAACTTTAACATATACTACAGAGATACACAATCAGCAAAATCCAAAATGAAGGTAATTCTATAGTGAATCCTGGTCTAAGGTACAAGAGCAAAAGAGGTTTTGGAGGAAGAGTCTATAGACCAAATTGTGTTCAAATGATTGTCAATCAGACACAATGTGTGAATGTTATCTGGAAAGTAATTTAAATAAACAAACTAAAAATTTTCAATGACCTTTATAGATTTTGAACCCTTATTAAGTAGTCAATATCAATAATTTATGTTAAGCTGTAGACATAATAACATTGTTGCTATGTATAGGAATAGTGTGTCTTTTAGAACAAACTCTGGATGAGTTATTAATATATGTGAAACACACTTGAAAATTAAAAAACAAGAAGGAGTTTGATGAGTGCCACTACTTTGGATTTGTCCTGTATAGATAATTAGGTTGTTTGTTTGAGACAGAAAACTTGCTAGGTTTCCCAAGCCTGCCTTGAACTCAAGATTCTTTTGCCTTAGTCTTTCCAGTGTTGGGATTGTAGTCATATGCCACCATCTCAGTTCTCTGTGCATATTTCTTGCAGTTGTGTAATGAATTATGATGACAGTTGCTGTTCTTTATAGGTTTGAAAATATCCACAATAATTTTAAAAATTGCATTATACAAAGCAATTTCATTGTTATGATGGGAAAAAGAGGCTGGGAATTGGTTTATCACAAACTACTTTAGAAACATAGAAGAAGAAGGAAATATTTCTAATAGAAGGTTCTTCCTGTGCTCTTGGAAAGTCTTTTGAATAGTGTAGTGTTGGCAGAGAAGCCAGCCATAGCATTTCCATCTGCCATGAGGAGAAAGGAATCTGTGCTATGCTAGGTAGAAAAAGCAGGGCAGGAGGCTTCTAGACAAACTTGCTGCTGGATCTGCAGAAAACTACTGATTGTATCATTGCTGTTGAGAAGGGTCTTTGCCTTCTAGTTTTCTTTCCTGCAGAATGTACATTTTTCTCTTTATTACCCAGGATATACATTTCGGGAATAGATAAGTTGGCTTTGCTCCCCCATCCCCTCAAGTGTGATTTTGTGCTTTGGATTCTGTGTTTAGTAATCCACTCTTTCATATCCAGCAGAGGGAGTAATGAGCTCAGATTTCCCTGCCTAGGATAGACTGCTACTGCATCAGATAATCAATCATCTTGAGCCCTCTGCTTCTTCCAGGGATTGTTTCTTCACCTTTTTTTCTAAAATTTATTTGTTTTGTTATTGTAAAGGTGATGGACAGAGGGGTTACAGTTACACAAGTTGGATAAAGAGTACATTTCTTTTTGAACAATATCACCTCTTCCCTTGCTCTCCCGTTTTTCCCTCCTCTTCCCACCCACAAGCTGTATAGTTCATTTTCAACATAGTGTCTAGTGAGTCTTACTGCTGCATTTGTTCACCCTTTGCCCTTCCATTTCTGTTCCCCCCACCCTCTCAAAGATTGATAAATGAACAAACAAGACAAAAGGAAATCAAAACAAAAACCTTGTGTTTCTACTTCCTGGAGTTCATTTTTGATAAACATTATTTTATATGGTCAGCTGCACATCGCTATTGGCCGATGTCTTCATCTCTCTTTTTTTTTCTTTTCAAAGACTCTGCAGTTTTTGGAAGATAGAACATCCATATACAGATCTTATTTCATTCTTATCACTGAGTGACACAATGATTCTTAAGGTAATGTGGATCCAGGGAGTGGGGAGCCAGGATTCTCGATGACTTTTAATTCCTCTTCAGAGCTAAAACATTCATTTCATTTTCCCCCGTGATATAATTCTCCCTCTATCCCATTTCTTCTCTGTCTCCAATTCCTCAAGGTCTGACTGGCATGAACATAGGAGCCATTCTACTTCTGTGGGCTCCCTACTGTAGACCAAGATAGTCTGAACAGGAAAACAGCCTGTGTGGTTCCCATTTCAAGCCCCTGGGATCAGGATAGGAGAGAGTGGCCTTTCTTGCTGGGTGCCTGGGGCAAGTGGGCAGCTAGCTTTTCCCTCTCATATGTTCTGATAACAAAACATATGAGGAACTTTTTGTTCAGAGCTAGCAGGGGTGGAAGAATTGAGGCTCTGAGAACCCATTTCACTGTTGAAAATGAACCAAGTCACACAAAAGGGTTTTTGTTGTTGTTTTGTTTCACTTTGGTTTTTACGGGGCTGGGAAGGCGACTTAGTGGTAGAGTGCTGTCCTTGCATGCATGAGGCCTTGGGTTCGATTCCTCAGCACCACATTAGCAGATAAAGGTAGAAGTGGCACTGTGGCTCAAGTGGTAGAGCGCTAGCCTTGAGCTAAAGAGCTCAGGGACAGTGCCCAAGCCCAGAGTTCAAGCCCCACGACTCACACCCCCCCAAAAATCAATATGGTTTTTACAGGCTGTAAACCTTTAATACTGGCTATGCAGAAGGCTGAGATCTGAGAATCAGGGTTCAAAGCCAAGTGGGGCCGGGAAGCCCATGAGACTCTTATCTCTAATTAACTACTCCCCCATTAATAAAAAGCCACAAGTGGAACTTTGGCTCAAGTTATAGAGCTCTAACCTTGAGCAAAAAGAAAAATAATGCTCAGGGGCAGTATCCAGGCACTGAGTTCAAGAACTAGGACTGGCACACACAAAAGAAGGACCTCAGTAATAACAGCTGATTCACTTTGGCCTGGTTAGTAACACTCTAAGAACATACCAGCCCAGCTATATCAAATGTTCGTTCTATAAAAAGCAAGGGAGATGGGCACAGATTTAGCTGCATTTGTGACAGCGAGTTACCTTTCCTGGGAATCATTTTCCTTCTCACATGGTCTCAGTGAAAAGAAAGCTGGAGACAATATGTCCCATTAAACGCTGTTACCATTTAGAACAACTTGAATTCATCTCCCTATTCTCTCTTCTACAAAGCCCCTGCCCTTGCATGGAAGCATTTGTATTATAGATTAGTTCTTCTCACATACTAGTATGCACAAGAACCACTGGGAGATCGTGATTGTGGAAGGAGTACCAGAGACTGAATGGATGTAACCTTGCTTCTCAATGAGGTATATGGACTAGCCACAGTATCATCACACACAAAAAAAATGCAAAAGGAATTACTGTCCCAAATTGTGCTTCTATTTGTCCAGAGATTTCTAATGCTGGGAAAATAGCAGCAATAATGACACTAATATTTTTAAATGTCAAACCATTAGGCTGCTATTGAATGTCAGTAACTGTGAGCATATTAAGTTGAATGCAAATATCATTGTCATGATTTTACACATAAAAAATAGAAGCTTAAAGCGGAACAGTGATCTGTGCAAAGTCAGATAGCTAGGAAGTGGTCCATCCACATTGTTTCAAGAGCAGTCATTGTCACTTCGTGTTGTAATAACTGATATCCTTCATCCCTTCACTAACTCCTTGTAATGGCTTCTGGCCATTTCTCTATTTCTCCTTTTCTTTCTCTTTGTATTTCCCCACTACATTTACTTTGTATCTCATCTAGTACAACATAGCTGGGTAAAACTGGGTGGTCATTCATTCCCAGGAGATTTTTCTCTTAACTTGTTTCAACTGCGACAGAATCATTTTGAGTTAACTCTAATCTTTATTCTTAAAGAAGCAAGTTTCATTTCCAGGGTCTTAGAAAAAGCATTGACCTTTATCTTCTTCACGCTCTATTTCCCTTTGTGTTCTCCTTTATACACCATTTTGCATCTTGCAATATCTGATTGAAGACAATTTTCCTGTTACTCATTTATTGAAGATTTCTTATTTTCTTATAAAAGTATGTGAGTAATTTGAGAAGTAATTTGCAGATTCCCAAAGGTCAGCCATAACATTTCCCCCAATCTTCCCCACTTCCATATATTTACCTAGTAAATATGTCTTGAGCATATTGTATGCCAGACATTGTGTTTTAGTTGAATATCAATGGTCCTACCTCCATAGAGAGCTCTTCGGTTGTACAAGATGGGAAAGGGAGTTCTAGTTTTATGGGTCTGGAACTTGAGAACCTCCCACTTATCCTTACAGGTGCTGGAAATAATAGATGTGCAGTACCACACAGGCTCAGCATGGCTTCTTCAAAGAAGCATCTTCACTGTTGCAAGGAGCTTGAGGCTCATGCTGAATTGTCACAGGCCATCTCCATAACACATTGTCCTCTTGGTAAAGTCAGGCAATCTAGACTCATAGGATGTCATGTCAGACGTTGCAGTGAATCCTGGTGCTGCCACTGCAAATATCAATGACTGCCTCTCCCTGGGTTTATCTTTGAAGTGGAGGCTCCGTTTCTTATCTCACCGGATACTTGTAAAATTCAACAAGATTGCATATATCAATATCTTAGCACAGAATAGTAGCCGCCAGTGTGGACACACTTCCTTCCTACCTCTGGTCACTCTGTCTCACTAAGGTAGAGTTCCAGTCTAGAATTCTTTTGTTTCAAATGTGACCAGGTCAACTGCTGTGACCAGCATAAGCAAAAGAAAATGTTGGTATCATTTCAGTTTCCTCACAAGATTTCAAAGTGTTTGCAACTCTATTTTCTCAAGATGGGGAAGGTTTCATAAAAACATGGTATAACTGTTCTAGAGTTAATGGTGTCGTGAAAAAACAATAAGAAAACAAGAGTTTTCTATCACTTAAACACTACAGAGATGGAGTTGAGTTCCTTCAAATACAAATTCCTCAGACCTTGACTTAGTTTATTTTAACATAAGTACACACACACACACAGAAGTTGGTCATTGTGCCTCACACTGACAAATTTTGGAGCTATGGATCAATAAAGCAAGGCTACTTAATACACGGAGGCTTCTACCTGCCAGCCAGACACAGCGCTCTCAAGTTTCCCATGTGAATGCCTCATTACTTTCTTCCCTATTTTTCCACATAGGCCTCTCAGCTGCTTTCTGCCATCTTCAATTCTAGGAGTTTTCTTTGCAGTGTTGATTTAAGTCAAAGATGGTATGAAGCAGGTCATGAGGTTATACAAATTCCCAGGAATGAATGAATGGCCATACCACTCTCCTTAAGCTAGTGCTTGACACAGTAGATTTTGAATTTTGGTTAACCAAATTACCAGTTTAATAAATTAAACATTTCTAGGAAGAATAGAATATTTTCTTTAAAAAAAGATGATTTTAATTAATATTGTTCTCTCTCTGGAAGAATGTTGGAGTTTAAGTCAAGATCTTCAGATGTAGTTAACTGAGATAATTTGGGCTTGAGGATCTTTTGTGGTCCTTACCAAAAGTAAGAATTCATGGCCTTTGAGTCTTCCCAAGCCATCCAGTACAGTTCATCTTTTCTATTTTATACTTACATCTCATTAAACACATATTCTGAGTATCATTTCCCACATTTTACACAAAAAGAAACCAAAGAACAAATTATTCTATAGAAATTATATGAAAGTAAACATGGTAACTAGATCAAATTGTCCAAGAATGTTGAAGACAACTCCTATACTCAATTCACAGTACGAATGGATGATGAGTTGATTAAATGATTACTACTGATAAACCAATTCACTACACCAAACCTAAGGCCAAGAACATATTTGTCCCAATATTGGGCAAATGTCCACCAGAAAGTTCCACAGTATCGAGTGGAAAGTATGGAGGACATACATCAGGACCAGAGATACATATAGGCAGTGTTTCTCTTTGGTTTTTCCCTCCATTTCTTGGTGTGTTGCATATCTATAGTATGCTACATGGAAGAAGCAGTGTACAGAATAGTCTGGCATAGTGAGAATGACCCAGAATGGTTTCGCTTAAAACAAATACATTTTGCCAGTCACCAGTGGCTCATGCCTGTAATCTTAGCTACTCAGGAAGCTGAAACCTAAGGATCACAGTTCAAAGCCAGCCTGGGGAAGGAAAGTCTGTGAGACTTATCTCCAATAAACTACCAGAAAACTGAAAGTGGCACTGTGGCCCAAGTGGTAAAGCACTCACCTTGAGCTGAAGAGCTGAGGGACAGAGGCCAGGCCCAGAGTTCAAGCCTCCCACACACAAAATTGCATCCTCAAATCTATCAGTTCATTCCAAAGCCTTAAATGGCCAATAGATACCCGAGAGCCCAAATAAAATTCTCATTATATAAGTCCCCTGGAGCACCTCTGAAAATAAGGTGAATTTCTATCACAGAGTTTCTATATAAGAAGAAAATTATATATAAGAGCACAGATGTTGGCAAACAAGAAAACAATTAAGTCACAGTATCAGGAACAATGTTTCTGTCTTCCGTTGCTGATGGACCATGTTTCGTAGAAGACAAGGGATGAGTGGGCTGTAAATCAAGAAAGCTTAAGCTGGGCGCCAGTAGCTCACACCTGTAATCCTAGCTACTCAGGAGGCTAGGATCTAAGGATCACAGCTCAAAGCCAGCCCAGGGAAGGAAAGTCCATGAGACTCTTATCTCCAATAAACCACCAGAGAACCAGAAGTGGTGCTATGGTTCAAGTGGTAGAGCGCTAGCCTTGAGCTGAAGAGCTGAGGGACAGCGCCCAGGCACAGAATTCAAGCCCCATGACTGACAAAAAAAAGAAAGAAAGAAAGAAAGAAAAAAGAAGAAAGAAAGAGAGAAAGAGAGAACGAGAGAAAGAGAGAACGAGAGAAAGAAAGAAAGAAAGAAAGAAAGAAAGAAAGAAAGAAAGAAAGAAAGAAAGAAAGAAAGAAAGAAAGAAAGAAAGAAAGAAAGAAAGAAAGAAGGAAGGAAGGAAGGAAGGAAGGAAGGAAGGAAGGAAGGAAGGAAGGAAGGAAGGAAGGAAGGAAGGAAGGAAGGAAGGAAGGAAGGAAGGAAGGAAGGACGGAAGAAAGAAAGCCTATTTTTCCATCAGAAGACAACTTTTCGCATCTTTTATTTGAACTCAGTGAGTCTGATTTCAGAACACAACTTGTTCACATAGCTTTCTCAAAAAAAGAACAACCATGTTTTCTCTCCTATGCAGTAACTACTCTAAAATAGATGGAACATGATGATTTATACAGGACTCTCCACATTCACACACAGTGAGACCTATGTGCACCTGATCACATATAATAATATTTATTGAAATAAACTCTAGCAAATGGAAATGAGGGTTTTTTGTTGCTGTTTTTCTTTTCTTTTTGTCTCATTTGTTCATTTATCTGTCTTTGGGAGGGTAATAGGGGACATAGAAATAGAGGGAAAAAGGATGAACAAATGTAGCAGTGGTACTTACTAGACCCTATGTGAAAATGACCTATACAACATGCAAGTGGGGAATGGGTGGGAAAAACTGGGAGAGAGCAAGGGAAGGGGTGGCATTGTCCAAAAAGAAATGTACTCTTCATCTGACTTAGGTAACTGTAACCCCTCTGTATATCACCTTCGTAATAACAATTTTTAAAAGTTTAATAAAAATGACAACCAGCTCAGGCTGAGCATTTTGAGAAAACAGAGACTTTTTTCTTTGAAGTCTTCTCTCATTTAGCTTCCTGTGCATGAGCAACCTTGATGTACTTAGAAATACCCTCTAGAAGTGACAGAGGAAGGAGCTGAAATTCTCTCCCCTGAATTACATGATTATACAAACTCTAGCTGCCGCCACCTCCATTTGGTCCTTTAAGGGCTTCCTCTCACAAAGACAGCCTCGGAGCCAGCTAGCAACGCTAAGTGATGTTTAACCCTTGCCACTTTCTTATTGGCATTTGATTTTTGCTATAAGCAGGAATATTTTTAGACCCCCCTGAGAACCGGTTGGTATATGTGCTCCACTTAATGCAGTAGTAAAAGATTTAAAGGGAGCAGAACATGATTGCCACAGTATATTTTCAGGTACTAAGTTCGGATAAAATGGAATAAGGGCCAGGTGGTAGTATCTACAACTCTGCTAATAGCCCCATCAACAGATGTTTAATGTACTTAGAGTTATTCTCCACATCCTACTGTTGCTAATACATTTCCTCCCATGCCTCCTCTCAACACAAAAATTTTGAGAGGAAAGGAAACATTAATAACCCTAAAGTGTTTAATTTTAAAGGATATTTAAATCTTAATACTGGTCATAAGGTGAACTATTTGACCCCTGGATGGCTTATTGCAGCTTCAATAATTTTGTTACCATCATTAGGTAAAAGTTGTTAATCAAATGAAGGCTTAAAAATGTACGCGTGCTCTCCATTATTTACTCTTGTATTGCACAAGAGTAAAAAAGAGGCTATGCATTGATAGTTTTGGATGCAAGCAAGGCCAACTGGATACCTTTGTGTGTGTGTGTGTGTGTGTGTGTGTGTGTGTGTGTGTGTGTGTGTGTGTGTGTGTGTGTGTGTGTGTGTAGACGATGTTGGTCTACCAGAAGACCAGAGGGTCTCCAGTCAGTTTTGATTCTACAGTCAGTTCAAGCCAGATAATGGGATGAGATAGATCATCTGTCAATGTCACTTAACCAGTGAGCATCAGGACATTTCTTACTATATGGGGGGGGGGGTTAGGGTGGGAGGATAAATAGGTTATTCCCAAGTGGAGCAACACCTTCTCCAATAAACATGTTAGGAAGATTTGTTATTTATATAATGGTCTTCAGACTTCAGGTTGCTGGATAACTGTGAACAATGGTCTGAAGGGACAAGCTACAGGAAGTAAAAATTCTATACAAGAAAAAGGCAAGGAGACAGGACAGCTTTGGGGTGTGGTGGCTGGTGGCTTCTCGGTGTTCCCTAGAGCAATTCGTAGGCATCATCAAATAGATCAGGTCCTTCCATACACATTACTAGACAAGAGGTTTCAAATGTGTGATTTCTTTAAACATTTTCCTTATTGTTTTGGATATAAAATATGCAAATAATAATAATTTTACAGACTCACCAAAACGGTAGTGCAGCTTTATGTATTAGACCAACCCTAATCTGTACTGTGATAAAGTGTTCTCCTTGATTATATTGGTTCCATATAATCATTTCGTTAATTGATAAATGAACAAAAGGATGCCAAGAGCATTTTAATCAAAATTATGGGATGTGGGCTTTCTATAAGAACATTCATTAGGTCTCAAAAACAACCAGAGAAAGAATAATCAAATTTCTCAAGTGACTGAATTGGAGGCAGAATATAGTGTTTGAAAAAGCCTCAAAAAAGAAGTAAAAGAAAATCAAGCTCTATATTCCTGCTGAGGATTTTTCCAAGTTATGAAAGGATTGGGGCCTGGGGCTGGGAAGGTGGCTCAGTGGTAGAGCACTTGCCTCACATACATGAGGCCCTGGGTTCGATTCCTCAGCACCACATAAGCAAAAAGAAAAAAGCCGGAAGGGGCGCTGTGACTCAAGTGGTAGAGCGCTAGCCTTGAGCTGAAGAGCTGAGGGACAGCGCCCAGGCCCAGAGTTCAGGACCCACGACCGGACCCCCCCCACCCCGCAAAAAAAAGGAAAGGATTGGGGGAAGTCACTCAACTTGAGTGGCCATCTTTGGAGCTGAATGATTTCCATTGTCCTGTCTAACCTGTGAGAAAGATGTCCTCTGATTATAAAGGATCGAGTGCAATTCCTACTTTAGGGAATATCTAAAACAAACACTAATGATACAAAATGTTATATGAAAACAAATGTTCAAGATATGAAAAAGTGAGTATTTTCTGCAATACATCCTAATTCAAAGACAGTACTCTGTTTTGTAGTTCACAAGTTCCTTGTTACTTTTTATAATTTACCTTTTCTTGTTTATAATATTATTGAAAAGTGTAGGAAAATATAAAAGCACAAAGGAAAAGGGCTCCATATCTTGTATGTTATATAAAGTCATATCCTCTTTTCTTGTCATTTAAGAATTCCAAAACTACTTTCTCATTGAATCAAACAGTTGTTTTATGACTTGGCTTTAAGTCAGCCTGTAATACTTCAATATTGGATAAAACTATTCTCCTCTTGCGGGGCTGGGAAGGTGGCTCAGTGGTAGAGCGCTAGCCTTACATGCATGAGGCCCTGGGTTCGATTCCTCAGCACCACATAAGCAAAAAGAAAAAAGCCAGAAGTGGTGCTGTGGCTCAAGTGGTAGAGCACTAGCCTTGAGCTGAAGAGCTGAGGGACAGCGCCCAGGCCCAGAGTTCAGGCCCCACAACTGGACCCCCCCCCAAAAAACAAGTATTCTCCTCTTGTGAAATCTCATATTATTTTAAGAAGGTCCCCATCCATCATGTGGTGATATTCACCTAGAATTAACAGCTTTGATACTCACCTAGCATCATGAATAGATCTGAAATTTGTAGTCCTGTGTGGGAGAAAAGGAGAAAACAGAATGAAAAGTATAAAATCAATCCATTAATATGAATAAAATGGTGTGCATACAAACAATCCACCATTGTTCAAGAAGCAGAGAGATGGTCATGCTCATTTTATAATACAGCTTTGGCAATTTAAACTAATGGAACCTAACTCTGTCATTCCAAAACATATGCCAGATAGACACTGGAATGTGTGCTCACCAGGAGATGAACCCACAGGTTCTTAGCAACCCTATTAGTGAGGGAAAGACTGGATCTACCTGAATCTCATCAACAAGAGCAGATGGATAGTAATAGTGGTATATTCATTGAAGGAGGTGTACCTCAGCGGGGCGGGAAGGAACAATCTTCAACAGTACACAGGGCATGAAGGCAACTCTAAAATCAGGATGAAAGTGGAGCCAAGACATGTACAAGTCAAAATAGTACAAAGCTAATCAGGTGATGTAGTGAATAGGCAAAATGAATGTTTTCTACTAAATGTCAGATAGTGGTTTCTTTGAGCTGATAGTGATTTGAAGGGGGAACAAGAACAGTTGGAGGGGTACTAGCAGTGTTTGCTCCTTGACTGTGGAGCAAGCTGCACAGGTGTGTTTAATTTGTAAAAGTCTATCAACCTGCATGCTTAGGATAAGTGTAATTGTCTTTATCTCTATTATATTTCAGCACAAAGATTTCCCCCCAAATATATAATGCATTTGAATAGTGAGCTGTAAAGGTGATATGAATGTGAGAAATGAAAGAAAGTGAATGAATTACAAATGAATGGGTTTTCAAGAATTTATCAGTAAGGAATATCAATTTTTTTAAAATAGTATTAGACATTCAGAGGAGTAAGCTAATGTACTCTTTGCTTTAACACTTTTAGCAAACTCGTGGCAAAAATAAAATACACTTAGGCAATTACATATAGACTATAACCTTGAAATATAGACAATTTAATTATACTTTCCCCAAAGTGATATTAATATCAAAAAAAGGTCTTAGAAGCACATTCACTCTGCTTTAAAAATGTATCTTAAAAGTCACATCTTCCAGCCATTCTCATTTTTTGGAATACAGAATTCGTATCCCTTTATCTTTTGCCAGATTTTATCTTCAACACCAAATTTTCCAAACTTTCTTGAATTTAACTCCAGCCACTTCTTGCTGAAAAGAGACTAGAAATTACAAGATGCTTCTAAATTTAATTCTCTATCAAGAGCTGCTAGAAGAGTGGTTTCAGGTTTTCCTAGTGACATTTATTAAGATCCGAAAGCCCAGAGATAAGACCATCAGAAATGTTTGTCTTACTTAACTATCAAGAGCCTCCCACACCTGCTTAGCCCAGTGACCCTAACTATCTTGTAATTGCCAGTATTAAATGTTAAGCAGCAGATAGGACACAAGCGTTCACCACCTGAAGGAAAGTTCATGGACTTTTCTTTTACATCAGTATTCATGGATCATTGTAATTCTATTGAGTCGGATAAAATAAATCTCATAAATCATTTTATGTAACTATACAGTTAAGAACACAAGGAGCGTTTTCTTCAGGCATTCTAATTGTCTTTTTCAGTTTTCTAAATTTAAATTAGAATCAAGATTTAATCCATGAGTGATTTTGTTTTACTTTCTCAATCCCTTCTGTTTCAGAAAAGGATTTTAATTATACAAAAGAAAAAAATCTAATAACAATCACTTGCGAGTGTATTTATTTCACTTCAGGCTTTAAACAAAAAATGGCAAGGTGATTTTTAGAGATTAGATTTACTCACATATAATTTTGGTAGTATGTCCTTTTAAATAAATAAATTCATTATTTTAACAAACTCTTTTGTTGTAGTCCTGATGGTCCATTTTTGTTGAAGTGAAACCCTGTTTCATACTATTGGGTACTACAGTACATCATCAGACTCGTGTGTATGTGCATATACTGCATAGTGAAATATAGACACAAGTGTATAATTCTTCTGCCTGAGGCTAATCAACAAATAGGAACCCAGAATCACGTGGTCTACAGTTTGCTGAAGCCCGGTGGAAAACCCTACTGCAGGAGCTATGCAAAGTTCTGGTTAAACATTGTCCTAGCTTTTGCCCTGCTCCGTCTGTTGTTTTTACGTTAAAGACTCAGCCCAGGTTGGAGGCAGTATTGACTTTGTAATTAAACCATTTTACCTTCAGAATTTTGTAATCACTGCATTTAAAACCATCTGTTGTAGGGAGAAGATAAACCCTTTTTCTCCTCAGGGTAAAGAAAAAAGAATCTACAGTGGCCTTTATTTTTAACTTCAAAGTTCAAACTTTGGGGTCTCCAATTCTTAACCTATGGGAGGGGGGGAAGGAGCAAATTCACTCTGAGAAAGAAAGGAGAGCCTGTCACAGAATGAAAAAAAGAAAGTACCCACAACTCTTTTTCGAGTGTATTTCGCTTCCTCTTTTATGTAAAGTTATTATTAATTAGGAGTATGGTAATGTCAATGACAGATTTCCATGTTTCACAATATTGGAAACTTCTTTGGCTCAGTGGCTGTAATGTTGTCAGCAATCTAAAATTACACATTCGCCACAGACAGGGCACATAAGAGAGAAAGGATAGAGGCCTTGTGAAACTAAAGCAGAATGTCAAGGAGCAGACAAAGTGTTTAAAACCTAAATAGCTGATGAAATGTACTGGCTTGACATTGATGAAGAAACGTTTGATTTCCGAAATAACAGGCAGAGCGAGAGTGGCCCAGATTTTCCATCTGCCCAAACCTTTTGCAGGACATGGTGACAGGTTGGTCTCCGCCTGTGATGTTGACTACCATGCAATGCACCTTCTGTATATGAAAGATGGGACAGAAAGGCTCATGTCTGTAATTCCAGTTACTTTGGAGGTAGCGATTAGGAGGATCATGGTTAATATTTGCAAGATCTCATCTCAATAATAATAATAACAAATACTAATGCTGGCTTGGTTGCTCATTCCTGTCATCCCAAGTGCATGGGAAACATGAATAGGAAGATTTCAGTCTAAATCTGAAATTTCCATCTAAATCTGTGCAAAATTGTGAGACCCTATTTGAAAAATAAATAAAACAGCAAGTCCGAGGGCATGGCTCCAGTGGCTCAAGTCCCTACCCCAGCTCACCCTCACCCCTCCTCCCCCAGATAAATATGTTGTTTAATAGTGGACTTTTAAAGTGACTTTGTAGATCTCTTTAGCTGATGTGTCCTTTCAGAAAGGAGAAAGAACTAAAAAACAATCTGTCAACTATCATAAAATTCATTATTAATAGAAGGCTTCTATAATCCCTCCTCTCTCTTTCTCCTCTCTTTTCCCCTCCTCTCTTTCTCACAACAGATAATTTGAAGACTTTAGCAAAAGGTCAAGTTTAGAGACTCCTTCTACATAATTCAAAACAAGCCAACAGCTGGTTGGAACATGGGCCAGGAGCATAAAGGCTGAGGAGAAGAGAGGGTTGGTGCATGTAACAGGCATGCTGCCTAGCTTTAACTCCTCATTGCTACTAGATATGTGACTTTGGAAACCCATCTATTTTCAGTATAAAGTTCCTTATATGTGAAATGGACACAGCAACAGTACTACCTCTAATGACTGCTGCGGAGACCTGTTACGGGAATGCCTATAACATACTCAGGACAGCCTGTGATGCACAGCAGGAGCGCGCTAGCTTTATTTCTTAGAAGAGCTCTATAATTACTATGTGATGACTGTTTACTGTACATTAGAATACAAGGTTAAAAAAATGCCCGAGACTAGGAAGATCAGGAAACATCTAGTTGCTCTTATATGTTTACTTATCCTTTGCCCAAAATACTCCTGACCTTACTTATATTGTCTGTCAACAATAAAAGGAATTTTTTTATGAAGTTACAGTGACCAGGTTAATAAGAGCTATTATTAAAATGATGTTTATAAGACTAGCAAGTAAATAATTCTATTTCTCCTATTGTAGACCAATGAATAAATTCCTTCGAACAGCACAGTGTTTTAGGCCCATAAAAAATTACTTGAGACGTACAAGACACAATGTTGAAAACAAATTTTACAACTTCAGGGGAAGAGGGAGAGGAAGGAGTTGGGGAGTTGGGGAGGGAAGGCAGAGTAGGGGAAAAACAAAAGAGGGGGTAACAATGTTGGATAGGAAATGTACTCATTACCTTACTCATGTAACTGTAACCCCTCTGTATAGTGTCTTCACAAGTAAAAATAATAATAAAACCACCTAGGGGCTGAGAAGATGGCTCAGTGGTGGAGTGCTTGCCTTGCATGCATGAGGCCCTGCATTCTATTCCTCAGCACCACAGAAGCAGATAAAGCCAGAAGTAGTGCTATTGCTCAAGTGGTAGAGCACTAGTGTTGAGCTGAAGAGCTGAGGTACAGCTCCCAAGCCCAGAGTTCAAGCCCCATGACCAACCAAAAAATAATAATACCACCTAAAAAATTACTTGAGAATAATTTGTGCAGTCAGTTGTGTTGTACCAATAGCGGAACCATGGATATGAGAATGGATGTTTACACAGTGGTTCTCACTCAAAAATGATATGAAAAGCCAAGTGAAAACGTCATAAAATTCTGTATCTTTTAAGTTTAGGGGAAAAAAGATGTGTAATTTGGTAATGAGGTTAAAATTATTCATGATAACAACTTAAAATGTTTTCTATAGTGTATGTTATATTAACTCACATTACAGAGTCACATTAAGATATATAAATTTTCTAAGTGGGATAAACTATGGAAAAAAAACTATGAAAACTATCAAAGTATGTAGATTTGCAAGGGAACTAAAGCTAGTGTGAGGGGAAGAATGGCAAAGAAATGCAAACTATCTTCACTGTCTAGGAATTCTAAAGAATAAAAAATATTGTTCACAATCCTTAATCAGTTCATATGCCAGGACTTTCTAGAACTCTAATTGTCATAGGACAATTTTTATATTTTGTAAACTTTTATAATTCCCACGGAACAAATTTTCTCCTGGTAGATCTTCTTTCATAACTTTCTTCCAGAGCTAATAGATCCATGGTGAAGAGGGGGGTAAGGAGAGAGAGAGAGAGAGAGAGAGAGAGAGAGAGAGAGAGAGAGAGAGAGACAGACAGACAGACAGACAGACAGACAGACAGACAGACAGACAGAGAAAGAATCCCTAAAATTGAAAGCATCATTCTGATACCACTTAGGCATTTCTATTTATTCATTTAGTTCTTACCTGGATGTAATAATAGCTCCCTACATTAGCCTTTGTCCAGTTCAGACACTTTTCTCCTCTTATCAGCTTAGGTAAAACATGGGAAATCACATGTGAGAAAATATCAGGAGCCCATCAGCTGTGCATCTGCCACCCAATTGTTCTCTACTGGCTTTGCTCATCTCAACAGTCAACTAGGTCACAAAGTCCCCAGCTTTGATCTGATCTGATTTGTTTGAAAAAGCCAGTTGCAGATTACAGACAATACCAGCTCAAGGAATTCTATCTTCTAGCCATGTATACACTGAAAGCTTTCTCCTCTGGGATATACTTATTTCAAGGAATCTCAGAAATGAGGCAACTGTGGAATGGGCAGCATCTATTTACCTGAGTGACAGAAACTCACTGAGAAAGGCCAAACTCAACAGCAACAACAGAGGAAAATTGTATAGCCTAAAAACTCATGCAGCATCCATTTTAAGGAGTAGCTAGAAAGGCTATTGATGTATGTATTCATGCAGCTAAGCATACTGTCTTTTGCCAGAACAGCTTCAGTTGTTGAAAGTGAACAGTGATAACATAATCTCATGGTCAAGTACTCTTGCAGAAATGTGATATAAATCCTGAAATGCTATTCTGTCTTCAGTTTCCCTTCTTTTTCAGGAAGGAGAATCTTCTTTCTCTTTGGCTAATACCTATAGAAAGAAAAAAATTGTCACCCCTTCCTTTGTTTTTCCCCTACTATCCCATCCTTCCCTATCTTCCCAACTCCTCCTCGTCCAAGTTGTAAAGTTCATTTTCAACATAGTATTTTGTATGTCTCATTGTTACAATGGGTCAACCTGTATCCTTGTTTCAGCATTTTGTTATTTCCTTTCCCCTCCTCAAATTAGAAGAATGTATATACAAGATACAGGGCACTAATATACGTCTAGGGTAATCTTACCAGACAAGCAGAAAAGGTCAAAAGCTATGTACATATGACCATATAAGATGAT
>NW_027205057.1:0-17857 GCF_024711535.1 Dipodomys merriami | reverse complement strand
AGATTGAACCAAGGGCCTTGAGCATACAGGGCAAGGTCTTTGTCATTTTGGCTATGTCCTTAAATAATTAATTCAAGTCTTTAACATGAATTTTTGGTTTCTCATTAATGTATGATTTTTGAATTTAATATCATTTATTTTTCATCTTCGAGTATATTTGACCATAGGAATCAGCAAAAATTATATCTTTTGCCATGGAATTAATCCTTTTTAAGGGAGGCAATATTGTGGTATGAGCTGAGATGCCAAGTCTATGCCACTGCATCTAGCTTTTTGATTGAAATTAATTTTTTCCAACATTTTCTCTTGGTTTGACCTTGAATTTTGACCCTTCCAATCCCTTGCTATAAGGGAGCTAGGTTAGTGGCAGGCACTATTTTTTCCAGCTAATATGTGTCAATCAAATGAAATGGGGCGTGTGTGTGTGTGTGTGTGTGTGTGTGTGTGTGTGTGTGTGTGTGTGTGTGTGTGTGTGTGTGTATGATCCTGTGCATGTATGTTGGTACTGGAGCTTGAAGTTAAGACTCGGTCGCTGTTCCTGAGATGTTTCACTAAGTCTGGTGTTCCACCACTTTTGTTACAACTCAACTTTCAGCTTTTTGCTGGTTAATTGAAGTTAAGAGTCATAGGAACTTTCCTGCCTGGGCTGGCTTTAAATTGCAATCCTCAGATCTTAGCCTCCAAAGTAGCTAGGAAGACAAGCATGAGCCACCAGTGTCTGGTTGACTTGCACATTCTTTTCAACTAAGGAAAAGAGAAAAAAAGAACTTGACAGCACAAGAATTTGATGGTTCTTACTTGAAACAAAGGAATTTGGAGGGTTGAATGAGATTACTTTTCTTTAGAAAGAATATACGCTCAGTTACAATTTTACTACGTATTAAGGAATGGTATGCAGCTTCTGTTACAATATATTCCACATATTCTAAGGCATTTTTCTTTACATGTTTTGTTTCTTTTTTGGAGGGGAGTGCAAAGGTTATAATTGGTTTAATGGATTATCTTTTTGACCAGACGTTGTTTTCTTTTTTGTAAGTAGAGTCTTTTCTAACAGAGATTAATATTCTCATAGCAGCAAGTGAAAATCTTCATGTAAACACATGGTTAAAATCTTGCTGGGAGAACTGATGGAGGTATCATGCAGTTTTTTTCTGGCACTAATTCACTGGCCATATGGTCCTAATGGTCTGTGTAAGAGTTTTCCTGATTGTGACTACATACTTTCCCAGGCAATTGCTAGTTTCATTTTGAATACATTCTCACTGTTGTGTTCTTCAGTCCTACGTAATGTTGGTTTTACTCCCCGAGTTTAAAACTTCTGGAAAAGGTTAATACTTTGTCTTCAAGGCTAATCTGATTTGTGAAAATTACCATATATGTTTCTAATGCCATTGTTTATTAAAGGACAAAAGCAAAATTCAGAGCAGGTAGCTCATGCTTGTAATCTTAGCAACTCAGGAAACTGAGACACCTTACAGGACCTCTGTTCCAAGCCATCCTAGGTAGGAAAGCTGGCAAGATTCCTTTCCAATTAAGGAGCAAAAACTGGACTGGATTTCTTTGCCGAGCAGGCATTAGTAGAGCACTAGCACTGCAAGCAACTGAGTAAGAACAAAGCTTCAAGTTCAAACCCCAATAAAGCCAAAAGGAAAAAAAAAGTCTTCATTCTCTCAGAATATTACTAATGAGAATGTGCTTTCCTTGAGTTATTTGAGTATAACAAATTCTACATTTTTGCTTACCATCTTGCCATTATACGGTCATATGTCAAATATAGTGTTACATTTCCAAAAGTCTTGCATTGTGTTCCTTTAGTTATCAGTGAATCAGGCAGTGTTAGGTGATAAATTAAAAAATCAAATCATGTGTAACTTACATTTTTGTGACAAAATTGGAAAATATCTTAGCTTTCCATACTCAGTAGTATGTGTGTGTGTTTATGAGTGTGTGTGTGTGTGAGCACGCGCACGTGCATGCATGCATGCACGTGGGTGAGTGCAATTCCTGGGGCTTGAATTCAGGGCCTGGGCTGTGTTCTTGTGCTGACACTCTACAACCTGAGCTACAACTCTACTTCTAGCTTTTTGATAGTTAATTGATGATGAGTCCCACAGACTTTTCTTCTCAGACCAGCTTTAAACTGTATTCCTCAGATCTGAGCCTCCTGAGTAGCTAAGATTACAAGCATGAGCCCCTAGTACCTGGCTGTTGATATTTTTCTTTTAAAAAAGAGTTTTTATTAGAAAGTATTAATTGAACAAAGTAATGAGTTTTATTATAAAACAGTCTTTCTTTTTTTAAAATTTACTTGAATTTTCGTTATCTCTTTTATACGTTTTTTATGGTAAAATACTGTACAGAAGGGTGATAATTACATGAGCAAGGTAATGAGTACATTTCCTATAGAGCATTGTTGCCTCCTCCCTTGTTGTTCCCCTGCCATCCCTTCCCTCCCACCTCCACAACTGCTCCCTTCTTCTTCTCCCCTCCCCTACCTAAGTTGTAAAGTTCTTTTTCAACATAGTGTCTTGTACATCTCATTATTACAATAGGTCAACCTGTATCCCTATTTAAGTATTTTGTTTTTTTCCCTTCCCCTCCCCAAATTAGAGAAGTGTATATACAAGATGCAGGGCACCATCATCAAATACAGTGAAAATGGAGGTTATGCTGTGGGAGAGGAACATACAAAGAAATATAAAAATCACATGGCACATTATAAATACATTAGAAACAATAACAAGAAAAAAATATTTGTGTCCCGTTCTTGGGGCTCATTTTGCTTAACATCATCTTATATGGTCATATGTAAATAGCTTTTGACCTTTTCTGTTGGTCCTAGACATGTACTAGTTGTTGCAAATAAGGGAAACCATGGGACCTATGTTTCTTAGGGTCTGACTTACTTCACTTAATATAATATTTTCCAAGTCTTTCCATTTCCTAACACATGGGGCAATGTCATTCTATAGCCACCTAATCTTCGATAAGGGAGCTAAAAAAAAAAGAATGGAAGAAAGATATCCTCTTCAGTAAATAGTGCTGGCAAAATTGGTTAATCACCTGTAGAAAACTAAAGCTAGATCTTTATATATCACTCTGCACCAAAATCAACACCAAATGGATCAAAGACCTCAGAGTCAAAGCAGACACCCTGAAAACATTACAGGAAGGAATAGGAGAAACTCCTTGGCACAGGTGGAAATTTTCTTAAAAGAGACCCAGAAACACAACAAATCAAAGAAAGGTTGGACAAATGGGATTGCATCAAATTGCAGAGCTTCTTCATGGCAAAGGACATAGCTAGGAAGATCAATAGAAAGCCCACAAGATTGGGAGAAGATCTTCACTAGCCATACATCGGAAAAGGGTCTCATATCTAAAATATACCTAGAACTCAAAAAATTAAATCCCCCAACAACAAATCCTCAAAGAAACAACTGCCCAATAAATATGTGGGTTAAAGACTTAAAGAGAAACTTCTCTGAAGAGGAAATAAGGATGGCCAATAGACACATGAAGTAATGCTCAACCTCTCTAGCCATAAAAGAAATGCAAATCAATGAGATGTACAAGAAGCTATGTTGAAAAATGAACTTTACAACTTTGGCAGGTGGGCGACTGGGGGCAGGGGAATGTAGTAGTCTTGGAGATGAGAGGGCAGGGATGGTAGGGGAAAAATGAAGGAGGAGGCAACAATGCTTGAAAAGAAATGTACTCATTACCTTGCTCATGTAATTGTAATCATGCTGTACGATATTTTAACAATAAAAACTTATTTAAAAAAAACGTTGAGATTCCACCTCACCCCAGTTAGAATGACTATTATTAAGAACTCTAATAACAACAGATGCTGGAGGGGATGTGGACAGAAGGGAATCCTACTGCATTGTTGGTGGGAGTGTAAAACTGTTCAACCACTTTGGAAAGCAGTATGGAGGTTCCTCAAAAGACTCCACATAGAGCTCCCCTATGACCTAGCAATCCCACTTTTGGGCATTTACCTGCATGATCACAAACAAGACCATACTAAAGCTATCAGCACAACTATGTTTATCGCAGCATTATGTACCATAGCTAAGATATGGAACCAACCCAGATGCCCCTCAGTAGATGAATGGATCAAGAAAATATGGTATATATTTACAATAGAATTCATTATCTTTAAGTAGTTACACAAAGGGTTTTAATACAGCATATCAGTTTATGAGTAAAATTCATTCAGATTAATGTCACCCCTTTTGTTATTTTCCCTATTGTTTCTAGTTTTTACATTTGAATGTTTCTTGGGTTTGTTCAAGAAAATCATCAAAAACTATGGATTAATTATTTTTTTTTATTTCTTCTGCTCAGTATGGCCCAATTTTTTTAAATTTCAGGTGGTTTTCTTCCTGGAAATTAATACACCTACATACAATTCACACAGAGATAAAGTATATTACATAAAATAAATGTATGGTCTGTGACTTCTATACACTTCAAAGAAAAGAAAAAAGGAAATTATGAGTGCCAAATGCAAAGGGAAAAATCAGTGGATTTCTAATTGAAATTTGTTTCCCATTTTTTAATTGAGATTTGAGTGGAATAGAGATGTGGAAAAGCAGAGAAAAGATAAGCAAGGCATTTTTGGAATCACATCTGCAAAGAAATTGGCTCTTTGAACAGGCAGCATTGAGAACAGGAACATTACAAACAAACTAAAAGCTTCTGCTAGATTGCCAAAAAATGTACAATGGGTGAGAGAGAAAAGAGAGAGAAAGAGAGCACAAAATACTAGCTTCTTTTCAAGCCCATAGTTGCTGTATTTATGGTGGAACAAAATTATATTTCCACTAATAAATCTAGTTGTTGTAATTTAGATTTATCAAAAAATAAGTGACATGTATTTTAGCCATCTCTAACAGGAAAGGAAGAACTTTCTTTTGAGCTCACGGAGAACATCATTTTCCCGTGGGCTTACTCTATGTCCTGGTTCATTCAGAACAGTTCTAGTTTATGCCTGATATCCTAGTGTAATTATTGTAGCATGAATTTAACCCTAAAGAATTCTAGGTTAGGGTTTAAGTAATAGTTATGTAGTCATCTTACACAGATCTTGTACTTTACACAGTTCTTGTACCTGCTCCCAAATTTCTGACTCAGTGAGTAACTGGTACCAGCACAAAACCTTAGGGCCTAATTTGAATTCTCTCTTGTCTGCTTTTATTTCCCAAGGCCAAGTTTTTGATTTTTTTTTTTTTTTTTGAGACAGGATCTCACTATGTATCTGGGATGTCTTCCAATTTGTGATCTTCCTCTCTCAGCTCCCTGAGTTCTTTATAGGACCAAGTTTAAAGACAGTTTTCTTAAGTTTCACTTTCCTTTAAAACTATCAATTAGATTTGGCAGTGAATGATAAAGATGTCATAACAATGCTTTAAAGGGATCAGAGGTTTAAGTATTCTGATGTAACGAGAAGTCTAGTTATCACCAGCTACTGCTGCTGATTGGTTTAATAGGGCAATTAGGGTATATTTACTCAGTAAATATATGTTATCAGATAGTGTCTATGTTCTCAGCTAACATCCTTTAAGCAGAAAAAATAGGCTCACAGCTTGCGTGATGGTGCCTTTATCAGGAAAGACAACTCTTTACCCAGAAGATTGGTGACATTACATGAGCTGTGTGATTGGATACCCCTAGTGCAAAGAGCCAGTGCAATGTCTACATTTCATTTTTTGTTTTGTCTATTTCTGTTCTTAAGTTCACACCTAACAATGTCCATCAAAACTAGGGTTATCTTAGTCACCATAAACAATGAACTTTTATTTCTCTAAGTTCTGGAGACTAGTCAATCTAGCATGGAGAAGTCCTGGTAAAGACTGTCTTCTTGGTGCGCAGTTGGCCATGTCCTTAATGTGTCCTCACATGATTGACAATAGACAGAATGGAAGCAAGCTCTCTCTTGTCTGCTGTTATAAGGGCAACAACCCTATTCTAACCCCATACATGAGGGTTCTACCCTCAGGAAGTACTTTTCTTCTAAAGACCCTCCAAAACATCTTATTGTGATCTACTTTCAATGTTGGAGGGACTACAAACTTTTAATCCATATCAAAAGTTTACTATTGAGTAAGTGAAGGATACATATTGGGTATTGTCACATTTATTCAGGTCAAAACTCTGTTAAGTGTAAAACTTCAGAATAAGAAAGAGAGGGACACAGACCAGATGAGCAGATGGAAGCACAAATTTGCATAAGGAGTCCCTTCATTAGGTTGCATAAGATGTTTTGAATCACCTCAAATATTAGCTGGCAAGTGTATGAACGTCTACTAGGAAGCTAAATATTAAACTCTAGAGACCAGAGGGAAGAAAGATTACCTCCAATTTTATTTCAAACCAAATGTATTAGAACTCACCTGAGGCTTAGCAAGAAGCTTTCTGTTTGTTGAGTTTTTATAGGATATTTTGAGTATTCCTGAGATTTCTCTGTATGGCTAGGGCAAGTATAAACAAACATTAAACTTTCGTTCTTCTGTCTTACTAGACGGAACAATTTCTGTCTGTTGTGTATTGTGACAAGTTATGTGGAACCTGAAAGTTACCATGGAGGAGCGCATAGCAATGGTTTAACTTTGGAGAGCCATGTCTGCTGGGGCTTTCATATCCTCTTCCAGGATACTCAGCGATGAGCAAGCAGGTTTGCCACTTGCTCCCTGGTAATGTAGAATTAGTAGCACATGATATGGGAAATATTTGCCTTAGAAACACTTTTACTGTTGTGAAAGACTAAGACAACATGTAAACAACTATATAAGCATTTACTATTTGAAATTAGCCATCAGAACAGAGATTAATGCATTTTCACAATAGAGAATAAAAGAGGAAAGTACTTTTGGCACAATTATGATAAACATTTATTTAAGAAGATGAAATTTCAACTAAAATGGAAGAATAGATGGAAGAAAACTATGAGTGTAGCAAGGGACATTAGTATATGCAGAGAGAACAAAAGGATAAGATGTTCATGGGACCAAAACATGTGGAATTCTTGTTTCAAACCAAACATTTGAAATTCCTTTTCTTCCATCATCTTTATGGCATTTGAAGTGTCAGTTCCGATAGTCATTCATTTTCATTTGTTCCTCTATGGAATTCTAAGTATTTGTCTTTATGTGCCGAATACTATTGTAGATACTATAATTATGAGAGAAAGGCAAGTACTATGCTTAAAATCTGTGTTTTCACAGTATAATAAAAACTTGAAATGTTAGATGTCATTAAACTCAATTATAAAAACATGATACATTTTTTGTGGCTTGACATACAAATTAAAAATTGTCATGAACTCGAAACATGAATTTCTTTATATTTTGACATTGTTTCCCTCATACATCCCAGGAATTGAATGTATATATCTTAATTCTTTCATTTGCCTAAAGAAATAGAGGTTTTATTATTAACATGCTTAAGGAATTCCTAGGTACTCTGGTTATTTTAGTGAATCTTCATTGAAATTATCTTCAGAAGCTGAGAAATTTGATTGGTAGCATGTTACTCTTGTCTCCTCAAATATTCTTTTATTAATATACCACCTCAAATATTCTTTTTTTTGTTGCTCATGGGGCTTGAACTCTTGGCCTGGGCTCTGCCCCTCAGCTCTTCAGCTCAAAGCTAGCCCTCTACCACTTGAGCCACAGGACTACTTCTGGTTTTTCTGATGATTTATTGGAGATAAGAGTTTAAATAAGGATACAGGTGGATCCATTGGAACAATGAGATGTACAAGACATTATGTCGAAAAACGAACTTTACAACTTTGGCCAACTTTGGCATAGGGTGGGGGTCGGGGGTAGGGGTCTGGGGGTAGGGGCCTGGGGGAAGGGATGGGAAGGGGAAACAAAGGAGGAGGCAACAATGCCTGATAAGAAATGTACTCATTACCTTGTCCATGTAATTGTAACCCCTCTGTATGGTATTTTCACAATTTAAAAAAAAGTTTCATGGACTTTCCTGCCCAAGCTGGCTTTGAACCGAGATCCTCAGATCTCAGCCTCTTGAGTAGCTAGGATTACAGGTATGAGCCACCAGCTCCTGGCTCAAATATTCTTAATTCTTATTTTGAAGTCAAACTTTCACATTACATAAAGACAACTGACAATAGATTATTGAATGAAATCAATGCAAAAGCTAAAACTATGAAACTCTTTGAAGAAAGCATAAGTCTTCTTTGTAACCTTGGATTAAACAATGGTTTGCTAAGTATGATAAAACAAAAAAACTATAAGTTTTTAAAAATTAAGTAAATTTGATTTTATCATAATTTAAATCTTTTGAACTTCAAAAGGTTTAATCAGGTGAAAAGTCAATCCACAGACTGGAAGATTTTGAAAATCATCTATTTAATAAGGACCTTATATCTGGGACATATAAAGAAGTAAATCAAGGCAATAATAAAACACAGTTCAATTAAGAGTATTCAAGAGACTCAGTCATATATAGCCTGCTTGCCTCAAATACATGAGTCCTTGGACCTGAACCTCAACACTACAAAAGAAATGTGCAAAAGAACTCAACAGACATGTTTACTAAAACAGTCAATAACAATATGAAAAGATGTTCAACACTGTTAGCTGTCAAGGAAATGTAAATAGAAAGACCAGGAGGTATCATTTTACATACATTATGGTGACTATATTTATGTTATCAATACAGTATCAGTGGTATCAATGGTAACATATAGAGGAGAAAGTGAAAACATTCAAACACTGCTAAGTGAGAATGTATGGTGTAGGCATTTTAGAAAGTTCTGATAATTCCCCAAGAGATTCAACATGATGGTGTGACATGGAAATCCCCCTATTAGGTACATACCTTGGATATATGAAAACATACTTCTACAAAATTTTTTGTACCTGAATATTCATAGGAATACAATTAATAATAAGGCCAAAGTGGGAACAACCCAAATGTTCATCAGCTGATGAATGGAAAATAGTTTTGTATACTCTTACAGTGGAGTATTATTTGGCTGTGCAAAAGAGTATAGTACTGGTACATGATGCAGTGTGGATGGACTGTTCAAATGTTCTGCTTCCTGAAGGAAGCAATCTTTTTTATTCCAAAAGGCAAAAGATTTTATAATTTTGTTTATGAAATTTCCACATCCCAATCCAATTTTCTGTGAAGGAAGGAAGTAGATTAACGGTTACAAGTGCGTGACAATGGGGGATTCAGGAGTTTTACTAAGCAATGAATAGGAGTTGCTTGAGTTTTTTGGGAGTGTGTGTCCAGTTCTAGTTTTCATTGGGTCGATGGTTCACAAAGATGTGCAGATACTGAAAACCACTGTCATAATCTTTGAATGGGTGACTTGTTATGTGATTCATATCTCAATTGTGCTGCTATTTGAGATACCAAACGTATTTTACAATGTTAGTTTCACAATCATTTCATAGAGATCGAAGAATAAGTAAAATATTTCCCATATATTCAACACATTTCATTTAACCTAATTGAATGGCATTTTTGTTTATTTAAAGTAATATAAAGGTGTGAAGTTTCTCACCATTAGAGAAATGAGACACAATTTTAACACTCTATGCTGGCAAAACATGGAAAAAGGAGTAGAGGTAGTAGAGATCATGTTATTGTCATGGTGATGCTGTCTTACAAATGCAGTAAATCTAATCAATACCAATAATTATGACAATAAAACACTAGCTATGAGAGAAGAGTTTTTAAAACAAGGCTGATATTTCCTAAGAATAATATTCCACTATATTTAGGGCTTCTAAATTATTATTGTCTGGGCCTTAAAAATTATTGTGTGGGAGAATGCAGTCATAATATTCAGTATACATATAAAAACTGGAACTAAGAATGAAGGGATGGATAGGGTTGGGAGAGACTGGGAAGAATGATGAAAGAGATAATATTGATCAAAATGTGTTGTATTTGTAAACTGATATTGTAAATTGAAATCCCTTTGTACAACTACTGAAAGATTAAAAATAAAATGTATATATAGCCATTAACAAGATGCTTCGCTTATGTAGAAATCACAAAATATATTTCTGTGTTTCTCTTTAGTGCAATTAAAATGGCATGTGACATATTTTATAATAGTACATTCAAAAAAGGATACCTTGGAACTACTGACTGAAAAACAGATGTAGGATGTGTGTATTTCTTTATTTGTGGAGTACGTCAATGAAGTACTTTCCCCTTCTGTACTTGAAAATTTTGAATTATGATGTAGCTTTAGGTATATATGGTTCTAACAGGTTTTAATGATGTTTGAAGCCTGTTGGAATATTTATAGAAAGAGGCACAAAGGCATGCTTTGGGTATTTATTTTAGTTTTTTGCACAGGATGACAAAAACCATTGGAGATCATCTCTAAGAAAGCAAAGAAGCTAGCGGTACTCAGATGAGAACCCCTTGTGACTTTCTTGGCTGTCAGCTTAGTCTATTTTATCTCCATCAATACCCATAACAAGCACATGTAAAGTCACGTTAGAAGCCTCTTTTATAGAGCGTGGCTATTATTTCAGCTTTTGTCTCTGGGCTTTGTGACCATTTTCTCACCACCCCTGCTTTTCATTCATCACAGATTTCATTATGTTTGTCACTGTCAGGGTCAATGAACATTGCGTTCATTTGGTGCGCTGAGTATTTTAAATATTTAATATCTAGTTAACATGAAAAGTTAATTTCAGACTATCTGAAAAAAGAGAAGATGTTCGTTAAACTACTACCAAGAAGTACAGAGTTTTAAGGAAGTTGAAATAGTTTCAGTATAATTGAGCCTGAAATAATGTTTGCGAATGGGCTCTTCCAAGGCTGTTCAATCTGGGATTAAACCACTGGAGTCCTGCAGGCTTCTCAGGCTGGTGTTCAGCAGTGTGGTGTGGGGTAAAGAAAGGAGATGGAAGCAGTCCTACTCCTCTTCCAATCCCACAGCTGCTGCTAATGGAGCTTGGGAGATTTACTTAATCTTTTCCAGTTCTACTTTATTTTTTTAAAATTCGATATACAGTATCTATTTTGTGAGTTAGTTTGAGATATTCAGAAACATGAAGTTAGTAGGTAAATACAGGTTTTCTTCTTGCTTTCTGGGAATGCGAAAATACTTAGTGGGAGCATAGCTGGGTGTGGAATGCATGTTATGGATGTGAAACACTTCCTTCATGTGTCTTGGTTGAATGGAAATAGTGATGGCTTAGCTTCTGTTCATCGTTCATTTTCCTTAATTACCTTTGCTCTCTTCCTTTCTGCCAAACTTCTTCCCCTGAAGAGGAGTACCTGTTACCTGTTCTTTTTCTCTCCCTCCCTCCCTCCCTCCCTTCCTTCCTTCCTTCCTTCCTTCCTTCCTTCCTTCCTTCCTTCCTTCCTTCCTTCCTTCCTTCCTTCCTTCCTTTCTCCCCTCCCTTCCTTCCTCCCTCCCTCCCTCCCTCCTTCCTTTCCTCCCTCCCTCCCTTTCTTCCTTCCTTCTTTCCTTCCTTCCTTCCTGCTTTCTCTTTCTTTCTTTCTTTCTCTCTCTCTTTCTCTCTCTCTTTCTCCCTCTTTCTCTCTCTCTTTCTCTCTCTCTTTCTCTCTCTTTCTTTCTTTCTCTCTTTCTCTCTTTCTTTCTTTCTTTCTTTCTTTCTCTCTTTCTCTCTTTCTCTCTTTCTTTCTTTCTTTCTTTCTTTCTCTTTCTCTCTTTCTTTCTTTCTTTCTTTCTTTCTTTCTTTCTTTCTTTCTTTCTTTCTTTCTTTCTTTCTTTCTTTCTTTCTTTCTTTCTTTCTTTCTTTCTTTCTTTCTTTCTTTCTTTCTTTCTTTCTTTCTTTCTTTCTTTCTTTCTATTTTGGTGCTGGTTCTGGGGCTTGAACTCAGGGTCCTGGGTGCTGTCCCTAAGCTCTTTTGCTAAAGGCCAGTGCTTGACAACTTTAGCCACAACTCCACTTCTGATTTTTTTTTTTGTGGTCAGTTGGAGATATGAATCTCATGGACTTTCCTGCCTGTGCTGGCTTCAAACTGTAATCCTTAGATCTCAGCCTCTTGTGTCTTATGATTACAAGTGTGAGCCACTGGGCCAACTTGTGTTGTGTTGTGTGTGTGTGTGTGTGTGTGTGTGTGTGTGTGTGTGTGTGTGTGTGTGTGTGTGTGTGTATGTGCCAGCACTGGGGCTTGAACTCAGGGCCAATGCATTCTTAGCTTTTCCACTCAAGGCTGACTCTGCCACTTGAGCCACATCTCTACTTCCATTTTTCTGCTGGTTTATTGTAGATAAGAGTCTTTCAGATTTGTGTGTCCAGCCTGGCTTTGAACCACAATCCTCAGATCTCAGCCTCCTGGGTATAGGTGTAAGCCACTGGTGCCTGGCTTTATTTATCTTTAAGTCACTGCACAAAGGGGTTTTAATTTAACATGTCAATTAATCAGTGCAATTTCTTTCATCATTTTCCCCTCATCTGATCATAAAACAAGTAATGCATCCATAAAGGAAACAATAATATTTATGTTGTATTTTCTTTTATGTTTGTGCCCATTTTTTTCTGATGATTCCTATTTTGCAAAGTAGGCAAAAGTAAACTGGTCTCACATCTTAAAACTCATCTTACAAAGCCCAGTCTTAAAGCAATTTCTTCTGTAAAATGCTAGCATACTTAAAACTCATGTAATTTCTTAAAATGATTTCCTTGAAGTTTTCCTCCAGTGCTCCCATGGACTTACTAGTTGAATTGGCCTTATTTGGTTGAACTTAGGTTTGAAATTTATGTTACTCGTTTTGCCATTGCACCTGCCAATGTCACTCACCGGCTCCCTCCCGCACCACATCAGTTTTAAGTGTCTCAGTAGCATCTGAGATAATGTATGACTAGGACAGTTACAAATTGGTTTCTAGATTTTATCTAACAGTTTACTTGGACATTCTTTTTTTTAGTGCCTTATATTTATGCTTAAGGGGCACACTATTGGAGGACACTGTGATTTTTATTCTTAAAATTTTAAATTTAAGTTAATTCATCATCCCAGTGGTGATTTGGTGTTGTAAACTGAAATAAAAATCTGAAGTACAAACATTACAGGCTTATAGGACACATTTCTTCACACTTCTTGGTGTGTCTTGCTCCTTATTCTCCAATCTGTATTTACAAAAATACTGTTTCTGATCTTAGATTCGAAATGAAGAGATACAGTCAGAGTTCCCCCTATCTAAAATGAAGTTGTAGAGCCCAAGTTTCAGATGAAAAATGCAGAGGGTGAAGTATTTGGCCTCTTTCCCGACTCTTTTGAGAGAGAGATCCAGAACTAGAAGGAGGAAAATGAAGTGTCAGAAAAAAGCATTTCCGAAAGAAGCGTGATTTATCTTGGATGACAGCAAATAAAGCTCTTGGAGCAGTGCTACACTCTATTTGACCATGTTGCCAAAGTTCTATGTGCCTACTTCTGTACATTAGCGTCTACAAAAGCCCAGCCCAGATGATACACCTGCCATTCAGCTGTTTGCTTGTTCATTTTGCAGATCTTCCAAATCTATCATTTCTTTCTTTACTAACACTCATGCCTATTCTGAATTCTTTTTATAGTTACTAAAAGTAATCATACAGGTTGGACACCAGTGTCTCATGCCTGTAATCCTAACTAGTCAAGAGGCTGAGATCTGAAGATTGCAATTAGAATCCATCTTGGGCAGGAAGGTCTGTGAGACTCTTATCCCCAATTAAACATCAAAAAGCAGGAGGTGGAACTGTGGTTCAAGTGATAGAGTACTAGTCTTGAGCAAAAACAGCTTAAGAACAGCACATAGGCCATGAGTTTAAGTCCCAGCACCAGCACAAAAAAGAAAAGAAAAGGAAGGAAGGAAGGAAGGAAAGAAGGAAGGAAGGAAGGAAGGAAGGAAAGAAGGAAGGAAGGAAGGAAGGAAGGAAGGAAGAGAGGAAAAGAAATGATATAAATCAACTAGATCAGATCAATGGTTCATTTTCTAATACAATTAAGCTCCTATATCCTGAAATCTAAAGACTGAGATGCTTTCAAATAAAACCTCTATGATATGATAGTGATATATGACATTAAATGATGTTAGAAAATCCCACACTTGAGCTTATGTGAAAAGTCACGATCAAAATGCAGGTACACCGAAAATGTATAGACAAAACATATATGAACTTTGTGTTTACACTTGGGGTCCTTCCTCAAGATCTCATTGTGTGCACGATAATATTACCAATTGCAAAATAGTACATAAGTCAAAACACTTCTGGTTCTTCAAATTTTGCATAAGAGGTACTAACAGTCACCATAGTTAGAATTTAGTTCTTCTTGAAACATTTCTAATATTGAGGATTTTACTGGAAATAATTGTCTGAATCACCTCTTTATTGTTTCTTTTTGGTAATATATGATCTAGTAAAAAAAATATGTTAATTACTCTTTGCTTGGCACATGGTTTGTGTTGTAAAGTGTTTGGATGTTGTGAAGAATAAGTGAGTATTTTTTCCATTGTCATCTTTATGTCTATCTAATTCTTATTAACATCCACATCCACATGTATACATTTATCTTCCATCCCATAAAATGATACCTAAACTGTAATAATTGCTTCAAAAATATATATGTATATAGTTTTTGGTCGGTTGTGGGGCTTGAACTCTGGGCTTGAGCTCTATCCCTGCGCTCTTCAGCTCAAGGTGAGTGCTCTACCACTTGAGCCACAGCACTACTACGGACTTTTCTGCCCAGGCTGGCTTTGAACCATGATCCTCAGATCTCAGCCTCCTCAGTAGCTAGGATTACAGGCATGAGCCACTAGCGCCCAGCTGGACTTCAAAAATATTTGCAAAAATTATTTCACACAAAATCTCATTCACTGTTCAGCACACTTAAGTACTGCATGTTGTGACATTGATTTCTATAAGTGAATAGCGAGAGTCAATGCTTTCACACTTTTTTTCTCTCCAAGTTAGTGACTATTTTAAATAGTTACAACAATATAGTAATGCAAACAATATAATTGTTAAAGTTAGAAAGTGGCACAATGACTCAAACCTATAGTCCTGCCTACTGAGAAGGCAAAGATCGGGGATCTTAATTCAGGGACAACTCAGACATAAGAGTTTATGAGACTCTAAATAACTAATAGACGAGTGTGGTTTCATGCAATGGTTATTGTGGCTACTAGAGATACACAAGGCTCAGTACAATGGCATGTGTCTATCATCCACCGCAACACAGGGAAGCACATCACATGTAGGCAGATTACAGCCCAGGCTGACACAGTCACAACACACTACAGACGCTACCTAGAAAATGACCAATGCAAAAAGGAGCTAGAAGCATGGCTTCAGTGTTAAAAGACCTTCCTAGTAAATTTTAGCTCTATCTCCTACTTCAATCCCCAGGATGCAAAACAAACAAAACAAAAAATGTTTGTAAGTAGAGAGAAATAAAAATCATTTGGTTCAATTCCTACTTTCTTTAAATTACAAAAATGAATCAAGAGCCTAGACATTTTAAATCCTTTAGTCATCCAGAGCTCACTCATTTTATTTATATCTACCTCTTTGAAAATGTCATATTGTATAATCTGTGCAAGTCATGTTTTAGTTTCTTACATGGTCTAGACCTTTTGGACCATACAATATATAGTTGCTCAGAAATACAGAAATGGAGATTTGGAGTTCATTCATGTGCCCCTTAGAAGCCTATTTTAATTCATCTGAGATTGCTTTAGTTTAAAACATTCATTCTTCACAGTTTTTCTCTTATGAGCATTCTGATGGGCACTAAAACAAGCATACCTGGTTTCTTACATATAATACACACACATACACACACATGATCTTTGTTTTGTTTTGATTTTTGGTGCTGGGGGTACTGGGTTTATACTCAGGGACTGGGCACCATCTCTTAGCTTTTAGCTTTTTCACTTAAAGCTAGTAATTGACTCTTTGAGCCATACCTCCACTTCCTTCTTTTTGTAGAGAGAAGGTAAATGTCTCAGAGACTTGGACTTTCCTGCCCCAGCTGGCTTTGCAGCTGGAGCCTCAAATCTCAGCCTCCTCAGTAGCTCACATTAGAGGTATGAATACTGTCCAGTAAATCCTTGGTCTTCACTGTGTTCCAAAAAAATGACTTGAACTAGATTCATTACAAACTGAGTCCATATTAAGTACTGCCTTAGTATGAGGTGACCAATGTGGTTGTCTTGGCATTATTTTTATTTATTTATTTATTTGTTTGTTTATTTATTTATTGTCGGTCATAGGGTTTGAACTCTGGGCTTGGGCGCTGTCCCTGAGCTCTTTAGCTCAAGGTAAGTGCTCTACCACTTGAGCCACAGCGCCACATCCGGTTTTCTAGTGGTTTACTGGACATAAGAGTCTCATGGACTTTCCTGCCGGGGCTGGGTTTGAACTGTGATCCTCAGATCTCAGCCTCCTGAGTAGCTAGGATTACAGGCATGAGCCACTGGTGCCCAGCTCTTGACATTATTTTTAACATAGTGCTATTTTCTATAAGTCTAATAAAGTTTTTATGTTTTTCTTAGGTGTGTAATATTCTTCTAATATTTCTTTTTTCCCTGAGTGGTTACAATCTTAGAGAGCATTGCGTGTATTTGCTTCCTATGAAATTAATAAAAGTCCCTATTTGGTATTCTTACTGGGTCCATACAACACTGAAGCTTCAGTAGTTTTCTTTTTCTTTTTCTTTTTCTTTTTTTTTTTTTTTGTTGGTCATGAGGCTTGAACTCTGGGCTTGGGTGCTGTTCCTTAGCTCCTTCAGCTCAAGGCGAACGCCACTTCCGATTTCTGGTTGTTAATTGGAGATAAAGGTCTTATGGAGTTTCTTGACCAGGCTGGCTTTGAACTGTGATCCCCAGATTTCTGCCTCCTGAGTAGCTAGTATTACAGGTGTTAGTCACTGGTGCCTGGCCTTTTTTTTTTTTTTGTTGGCCACGGGTGGGCCTTGAAATCAGGACCTGGGCATTGTCCACAAGCTCTTTTTTGCTCAAGGCTAGTGCTCTACCACTTTGAGTCACAGTGCTACAGTTTCACTTTTTTTAATGACAAAATTTTCATTTACAAGGCAGTATCTTGAGTTCCTATAAAAACAAAACATCTCATAGAAGGTATCTTGAAGAACTTATCTGCCATATATATATTCATATGTGTCTTATAAGCTCATTGTTTTCTCTTAATTTCTTTTACTACTGAGCCATCTTCATCATCAGTGTTCATTGGTTCAGTAGAAGTATAAATTCTTTGAATTTTTAAAATTATCTTTAGGTGTTCATAGGAGTTACCATTCACCAAAGCAGATTATGAATACAGTATATCTTGATTGATGTCACCCCTTTCAAGTTAGTTAATATATTGGACTGGTCAGAAAAAAAAACATTCTGATTTACTTGAATAGGAAAATAGATAAGGCTATCACAAAAGGATTCACAGCTTCGGTTTGAAATGTATTTTATCGCCTCCTTCTTTTCATTTTCCCTTTTTTGGTGGTAATAGGAGTCTTGCATTTGCTACTCAAGCACTTTGCCACAGAACCACAGTTATCAACTTTTTTTTTGGCACTGATTATTTTGGAATAGGGTCTTGAAACTGCCGTTCATTTGAATATTTCACCTTCCAACTCCAAAAGAATTAAAACTGCACCTTCTGGGACTGTAATGACAACGTCTCCATCTTTATTTTCATGAAGAAAGAAAGCTCCTACTAATTTTGGGTCTATGGAAAATCATGATCCTTGAATTGGAGCTATCCCGCTCACCTGTGTTTTCTTCTTTTTCCTTCTTTTCTGTCAGAGGAGTTCTTGTTAGTATTACTTTAGACATCCCCACGTTCATTATTGTATTCAATTTAAATTCAAGTGCTAAGAT
>NW_027205056.1:0-17878 GCF_024711535.1 Dipodomys merriami | reverse complement strand
AGCTTTAATGATCTTTTGCTTGTTCTAAGTTGATCCTGTGTGGATTATATTGTGATGGTGGGATATCCTATTCTGGTCTGGTCTATTTAGAGTTCTCAAAGTTTCTTGTATCTGAATAGGCCTATTTTTTGCATGTTTTGGAAGTTCTCTGTTAGGATCCTGTTAAACAAATTTTCTAGACAATCAACTTCTGTTTCTATGTGCTCCTCTACACCCATTATCCTTATATTAGGCCTTCTGATGGTGTCTTCCAAGTGTTGGATAGATCTGTCATATTTCTTGGACTTGTCATGGATGGTTGTATGTTCTTTCTCTATACTATATAGGCTGTCTTCAATCCTCAAGATACGATCTTCTGCATGGTCTAACCTGCTGTCAAGACTTTCTACTTTGTTTTTTATTTCTTTTCCTTCTATTTGGTCAGCTTTGATGGCTTCAAATTCTTTGTTGAAGCTTTGTTTTAGATCTTGTATGGACTTCTTTACTGCCTTAATTTAGTGTTCAGTGTTTATTCTCAAATCACTTAGTGGATTGCTTATCATTTCTTTGGACTCCCTTTCCTTCTGTTGGGTTCCATTCAGCATTCCCTTTGTGGTCTCCCTAACTTCCTTCAGCTCTTTGTTAATGGATTCCATGAATGCCTTTAATGTTCTTTGTGTATTCTAATCCTGCTCTCTCAATTTGCTTAGCTTCCGCCCGTTCATGCCATTCTTGTATCTTTCTTTGAGTGTTCTAAGCCTGTTATAGCCGTTCCTGCCTTTCTCTTTGAGTATTCTCACTCTGCTCATGCAAATCCTGTATCAGTTTTTGAGTAGCTTCCTCATGCTCATGATATTCCTGTATAAACCTTTGGATTGCCTCCTCTCTCTCTCTCACGCTCATACAGATTCCTTGGTAGGTTTTCAATCTTTTCTTGCATTGACCTATTGTTTGCCTCCTCTCTCTCCCTATATGCTCATACAGTCTTTTGTAGGTTTTCAATCTTTTCCTGAATTGAACTTTGTTTTGCCTCCTTTCTCTCTCTATCACACTCATGCAGAGTTCTTTGTATGTTTTCAATCTTTTCATTTATCATGTTTGCCAGCAGTGTTTGTAGAGCTATTTGAGAACTCTCCTCTGGATTATCCATTATCTGTTCTGTCCCCTGATAATAATGAGTGGGAGTGGAGGTACCCGGACTTGCCATTTTTCTTGTGGTTTTCCGGCTTACTCTGCCCATTTGGAATGAAAGTAACACCAGTTTTGTGCTAGAACACTAACTTAAGGCAAGCATCAAACAAAGTCTGAATTTGCACAGTCAATAGTCTGCAGTTACAATCTAGTTCAACAGATTCAACATCAAACATCTATATATTAATGGGCTATGAACCGCAAAGAAGAATTTGGTAAACCAGAAATTATTAGGTATAAGGAGAGATGTGGGTAAAAAATAGGAATAGAGTGATGTGGAAAGGTACAGGGAGAGTTAAATAAGTCCTAGTCTCAAAGCAGTAAATTGGTTGGATAGGATGGCAGTAGAGAGAGAAAACAAGAAGAAAGTTTAAGGGAAAAAAGAGACCAGAAAAAATAGAAAAATAAAAATTAATAACATGCAGATTGCAGAACTATCTATTCAAAGAACCTGAATATAATGAGAGAAGGGGAAGGATATAAAGGAGATGTGAAAAAATTAAAAATAAAAATACTTAAAATATTATATAGGTATAAAGAGGTAGTACTGCTATTAATGAATTTAAGTCTCAGAAGTTTTGAATTGAGTTATAAATTTGTGGATTAAGTGTGTACACAATGTGGGATAGGGTCCAATAGTCAACTATGGGTTTATGTGAGGATGTGCAGAACAACAATTAAGTCCCATAAAGAAGATCAAAAGAGAGGAAAAGGTGAGAAGGGTAAGGAAGAAAGAAAAAAAAAGATCAGAAGTTCAGTAGAGCTAAGCAAAAAACAAAAAGAAAAAAAAATAAATAAGAGAGAAAAAGAAAGATAAACTCACACAGGCATGTATCCCTAAAATAAAGATTATAACGGAGAAAAAAGTTAGTAGAAAAGAATTTTTTTCAAATAGGTAAAAATTAAAAATTGAAAAAAGGTTTAGAAAAGAAAAAAATTTTATAAAAGGTATAAAAAAAAGAAGAAGAGGAAAAACTTCTGATATTTTTGGGAGGGTTGGAAAAAATCCTGTATCTCCATTGTGTCTGTAATCTGCCTCTGGTTGGAGTCTCTTGTCTGCTTATGGTCCTCTGGCTTGGTTGGTTTCTTAAATCAGTTTGTATGGACAGGCAGAAAAATATTCTGCTTTACCCAGGATTTTTCGATCCTCCTCCTAAGTTAGTTCAATGGGATGGGGGTATGCTTTGAGAATCACAAAAGAGGGAGATGGCTTTTTCCTCAAGTTTGGAGATGCTGTGAGGAGGCTAGGTTCTGGGTAGAGTTGAGGCCTTTCAGCAAACAGTAGCTTTTTCTGGAGCCTAGTTTGTGAGAAACTCACAGAGCCCAGGCTGGAGCCACTCTCAGGGTTTCTGTTTACTGAATTTAAGTTGATTGTTGAGGCTGCTAAAGGGAGGGGCAGACTCTGGCTCTGATTAACCAATGAAGAAAGTCACTGCTAGTACTGGCACCCAAACTGGGTGCCTTTTCCCTGGGTGGAGCTGAGTCTGGCAGATCATGCCATTAATTTCTTGTGACCTGATAAATGACTCTAGTTTTATGCCATGGCCTGAGTTGGAGCTAGCAACTCCACCGAGCTTTGTTGGTATCCAAGACGGAGATCTCCTGTACTGGGGAGGAAGTGATGGCCTTCCCTCCTCTGCTTCCTGAGAAGGAGTGAGGACATCAGGCTTCTACTCACGCCGATTCTTGGTTCCTGGGTCGTCTCTTGTCTGCGAACTGCAGGATGAAGATGTCTGCTCCTTGTCAGTTCTTGCTGGTGTTGAGTAGAATCTGCTTGCCCGCAGCTTCTGGCTCTTTCATCCTGGACTCTCTCTGTTTCAGGTATGTCGGTACCACTGCCGCTGCCGCTGCCGCCACAGCGGCAGCTGCTGGCAAGAGCTCAGATCTGTCTTCTTGCCTGGATTTTCCCTTTCTGGCCTCTCTGTCCTGTGATGGCACATTTGGTGTGATTCTCTGGCTTGGGACTGTTCAGTGGAACTCTAAAACTGCTTTCTTTGGGAGAGCTCGTTTTGCCTCCATCTTCTCCTCGCCATCTTCCCGGAATTCTCTTAGCACATTTTATGGATGGATTCTTTTCAGTTTTGTATACACAGGAGCTCAGTGGGGCCCATTTGTCTTAAATTTGTAAATGTGATTCCTTGTTCCCTGAACTAACCATGGCCAAGGATGAATACCTAATTTATATAATCTCAGAGCAACACAGACAGACAGACAGACACACACACACACAAAACACTTTAATAATATGCCATACTTATTTTTCCATAGCAGGTTCAATCCATTATAGAAAAACTTTCAAAAATTTGACTTTCCTTACTAAATCAACATAGTTGATTATAAAAGAGCAAGGTAGGTGAATAATCCTCCAAAGGAGGTAAACCGAATGGACCCTTCCAGTTAACAATGCTGTTTAAGTTCACCGTATTCAATTCCTGATTCCAGATTTATGCTAATCTCTTGATACAGTCCAAATGTATTTTCACTGATATTACTCTGCCTAGTATTTGTCAAGTCTCTTCCTCATTTTGATTTAACTACCTGGTACCACCCTTAACTTCAACTTTCTATTTGTTTTGTTGAGTTTTTAATTTTTTATTATAAAAATTATGTACAGAGCATTTACAGTTACATGAATAAGTTTCCTAACGTGATTTGTTACATCCTCCTGTGTTTTTATACATAAAGTATTTATTTATTTTTTAATTTTTTATTGTGAAATTACTGTTCAGAGGGGTTAAAAATTACATGAGCAAGGTAATGAGTACATTTCTTATCAAACATTGTTTCCTCTCGTTTGTTACCCCTTCCCATCCCCTCCCATCTCCCCCTCCCCTCCCCCACCCCGTCCCTGCCTGGCCAAAGTTGTAAAGTTCTTTTTCATCATAGTGGGTTGTACATCTCATTGTTACAATGGGTCAACCTGTATCCTTGTTTCAGCATTTTGTTATTTCCCTTTCCCTCCCCAAATTAGAAAAATGTATATACAAGACGCAAGGCACTAAAATATCATGACTTAACTGGGTCTCTGACTCTTGCTTGGCTTTCTCCTGCAAAACTAAACTTTGCACTTGAGTCATATTTCCAGTTCTGACATTTTGCTAATTAATGGGAGACAAGTGTCTGAAAGATGTTTTGGCCTGGGCTGCCTTTGATCTCAGCTTACTAATAAGTAGTTAGGGTTATGAGCCACTGGTGTTTTGATTCTTTTTTCACTATTTTAAGAATCAATTTTGAAAAACAAATTTTTTCACCTATGTCTAATATATTAAAGAAAATATCTATTCCATTATACTTCCCTAAATATGAAGAAAGAAATTTGGTGCAACCTGGTGCCACTCTTGTCCTAACTATGTACATATCACCATATAAAAGTTGCTAATTGAAATGCACACCAAGACATGGAAACAACAGATCTGTTTTTGGTTGGTGACCTTGTGGTCATCAATGCCCTGTATCAAATTCTTTCTTTTTATTTCATTTCATTTTTCCTTTTCCATTGATTTATCCCAAATAATCACTGTGTTTGATTCTTGTATGACATTTTTTCAAAGAATTTTTAAACAAATTCATTAGAAATACATCTAAATGTGTAAGAAAAAAATGAGAAAAGTTAAAACAGGAGTTAATAAATTGAATCTAAGCCGGGTGCTGGGGGTTCACGCCTGTAATTCTAGCTACTCTGGAGGCTGAGATATGAGGATCTCGGTTCAAAGCCAACCCAGGCAGGAACGTCCGTGAGAATCTTATCTCCAATAAACCACTAGAAAACTGGAAGTGGTGCTGTGGCTCAAGTAGTAGAGCACTCACCTTGAGCTGAAGAGCACAGGGACAGTGCCCAGGCCCAGAGTTCAAGCCCCACGACCGTCAGGGAAAAAAAAAGATTGAATCTAAATATTTCTTTTACAATACACCTTGAAAATACTTTTTCCTCCGTAAAATTGTTTTTTCACATTTTTTATTACCTGGATCAGCCACACCTCCCCACATCATGCTCATCCATCTCTTCCTCTCTTCCCAAACCAATCTCAAAAAGCTTCCTTGCTATGGGAAGGGATGGGAAGGGGAGACAAAGGAGGAGGCTACAATGCTTGATAAGGAATGTACTCATTTTCTTGCCCATGTAATTGTAACCTTTCTGTACAGTATTTTCACAATAAAAAAATTAAAAAATTAAAAATAGCTGTGTTGCTCCATTTCCACACATGGACACAATGTATTCTGACCACAACACAATCACTGCCATTCTCCTACACAATCACCTTCCCCACTACCACTACTACACAAAAGCAGGATGAGGTTACATCTTATTTAAAATATATGCTTTTTTAAAATATATGTTAGTTGTTCAAAGGGATTACATCATAGTATTTCACACAACTATTATTCAACAGCTTCGTGAGTTTTGTTTTTCTGTCTTCATTAACAGATGCAATGCATTTTGGTATTTTTCACAATCTAACATTTTCTATTTGTCCCTACTCCCTATAATCCTCTCATACAATCTCACAATTACCTTTAATGATATCTTTGCTTATCTGTAAAATAAACATAATTCATCTGGTCTCAGAGAAACTATTTCTTGGTAAACAAAATAAATACCTATGTCCCTAGTTTAATTTCAGAAACATTGGAATTTACAATTTTTAATTCACTAATATTAACTTTAATATGTATAGGAAATCAGATTATCCCAAAGTGTGGACAATACCTTTCAATACTAACATCACCAGGATGCCTTCTATGTAGTTTACTGTAATTTTCAAAAATGAAAAGTTGCAGGAGATTATTATATATTTTTTCAGATGAAATTTCATGAACTAGACAACTTCGATTTCCTGCCATATCAAGGACTTTTAAGTATTTCATAAAAGAATGGATGAACAGGTATCCATACATACAGAAAGAAAATATACATAACCTACCAGTGACAGCAGTGTTCTGGTCATTTATTTTCTCATATATTGGGGAAAATATTCAGATCTACAATATCATAGATAAAAAATATCGCCAGTTCCTTTGTATCAATTTCATGCTCACTGAATCTGCTGAATGACTAACTAGATTCTCCAGACACTAGTTAAACAGATGTCCTTCACGCTGAATTTATGGAAAGCAATATGCCAAAGAAAACTAATCTTAAGAAACCCAAATACTCTGGTGGACTACAGATTAAGCTGATTGCTTGGGTGTATAACATTCCTCTTTCATCTCCTGAAAATATGCTGGAGTAGCCCATTGCTTTCTGTAGGAACTCACTATTTTAACTCCTGAAATTAGCAGAAAAAAACGTCTTGACTTGTAATGTGCTCAATAGGAAAGGTGATTGCCTAACATATGTCTTAGTTTCATACCACTAAGAATAAAATCTTGTTAAGTAAGAAAATTGGCCTTTTTAGCTCTCAAATAAAAACACAATCAGCTCAAAGAAACATATATTAGAAAGAAAGAGTACCAATTCTTATAAATGACGTAGAAATTAAGGAGAAATAGGATATAAATTAATTGTTGATCCATTAAGCCATTTGTAATTTAGAATATAATTTTAACTTGAAATGATTATTTTATTTCTAGAACTTTTAGTGTGAAATGATTCCTGCTAAAATACTTTTCATAACTTGATAATGTGTAATTTTATAATTCAAATAATGTTTGAATGATTAAACTATATTATGACAGATGAAAAATAAAATTCAAAATAAAAATTAATTACAACAAGCTTATAACGTTACTGGACAATTGTTCATATGAAACTATTTTGCTACTAGTATCATAGAATAGTAAACAAACTTTAATAGTTATTTGAATTTCACTGTTTGAACTGGATTTCACAAAGGTTTCTTTTTTGTATCATTGAATATTTGTAATTTTAAAAAATGCAGCAAGATAAAGTAACACAAACATTATACAAGTAATGTTTTAGGAACATATTCATGAGTCTAGTTTGTAGATTCAATTTTTTTTCAAGATTTTCTTCTGCCCAGTGAAAAAGCAATCTTCGGTTTTCTAACTGCCATTAAAAATGAGATGTTTTCAATAAGTTGTAATTACTCAATTGCTCAGTAAATCATCATTTTATGAGGCTAGAAATCAGTCCGGAACTTGTAAAGTGCAATAAAGTGAGTAAAATGAGGAATTTTTCAAGGACAATGAAAGACACGTATGCCCCCAAGGTCGTGTGCGGGGAAACTTACACTTCATTTGTGGCAGTGTTCACAGATGGGACCTGTAAGAGCGGTAACAAGGTCTTAAGGACTAGGTATTCACAAGTGGATGAAGGTCTTTATCAAAAGAGGGTCCATTGGCATTATAGCTAATTCTTTTAGTTCCTTTGGCTCTCCCTCTAGCTCTTTTTCTCTACTCGTTTCTTCTGAATATAAAATTGTTTCTTTTACATGTCAAAATAGTGTTATTTTCTGAGTAGTTAATTCAGAGAAAGAGAGAGAGAGATAGTCATGAAGTCCTCCTATAAGTCAATATTGAAAAGAAAATTGACAATTCAGAAAAAAATGGCTAGTCACACTTGTATACAGATTGTTGTTGCTGACAAATTCACTGATTAGGATAAAGATTGCATCCATATGTCTTTTGTTAAAAACAGACAACAACAAAATGCCTTCTTCTTCTCTATCAATCAAATACATAATTTTAAAATGCAGAGGTGACAGGGAAGTAAATGAGATAATCCATTTTCTCATGAAACATGAGATAATCCAGGTTCAGAAGGACCAAGGTCATATTTTTTCTGAGTTGGTTGCTTAACTCAAAAGACAAACAGATATTTGTAAATATAATATATATTATATACATTATTTATAATATAATGCATTTATATATTATATATTTTATATGTATATAATAATATACATTAAATATATAAAAAAGATACATAGATATAGATGATATGTTCCATTAAATATGATCCATTTTATACACATGATATAATATATCATGTGTATAATATATATACACATCTCTCACATAAATGATGGTTATAATGATGCATCTGATAGAAGAAATTAAAAATTCAGGGAGAATATTGACAATAACCAATACCCAAATCCTTTGCATCTATGAGTGAAAATAGAAAAATAAAAGTCACTGAAATTGTTGAATGAGAAGATAGTTTGAAAGTAATGGGTCAATCTGAAAATACACATAGTCATATTACACACACGTCTATTAGAAAATGCTGTCTATATGAAGCACAGTAACACTCTAAAATTAGGATATATACAAATACGTAGTGACAAAAATGTAAATCAGGTAATCTCTGGGGTGTGGATGATAATGGGAAGGGGGAAGATGAATAGAAAACATGAAGGATGGTGACTATAAACACCATACATTTTCCACAAATTAAAGAAAAATGCTTGTTGGCATTGATTTGAGAAGTAGAAAGGAAAAACGGAGGAGAGTGGTAGATGAGAAGTTGGATCAATATACATTGTAACCAAACATGGACTTGTCAAACTAAACACCCTTTGTACAACTGATTGGTACTAATAATATGTGCAAAAGATTATAGGCATTTGTGGTGTTGTGCTCATAAACTCTGCTAAATAATCTTTGCTTATTTAAGACAATTCCTACAATAATGCTAGTGATGAATCGATGTCTGCAGGATCTTATTCTTTATTTAAATCTTAACAAAGCCATAAGTAAACAGCAATATTTCTATGTTGTGTAAAACAAGAGTTTAGGGGTCAAAAATTAAACCTATGAACATATACAGAATTTTGAAGTTAATAAAATTTCTGGTTCTTTTCCACGCTTGTGCTGAGAGAAAAATTTAAGGTACTTGCAGTATCAATATACTATACAAGGCAACACATTAATCTGTGTACTTCCCAGTGTGGAGAATATTTTGCATATACCACTGGAGCACATCACAGAGATAATCCGTCTTTCATGGGCCATTCATATGAGGAATCTATTATCTTATACTTAATGTTTCAGAATATAGAAAGTCTGTGAAAAATATTGCTTATACTTTGAAAACCCTTTTAAAACTAATATTACACAATTTGGGATACTACACTATGTCCATTTTAAATATATACAGTATTTATAAGACCTAAAATTGATTCCCATCACTAAAGAGCAGGTGATTTGAGTAAGAAGATAATTCTTGAAAATAAAGAATTCACTCCTTTTCAAAATATAGTTCTGTTAAAGTAATTCTTTTAAATTTTAAATACATCTATTTCATAATTTACTCCATTGTCCACAAAAGAAAAAGACAATATATAGAGCAAGAGAGAAAAGGTGCAATAATAAATAATATCAGTAGAAATTACCTGCCTGTTACTCATGAAAATGTAAAAAAGTAGAATACTATTACATGAGTTCAAAAGCAAAACACATGGCAAACACATCTGGAAAACAATATATCAACTACATACATTTTTTATTTTCTTTTTTTCCATATATGTGTGTGTGGTTATATATATATATATGTGTGTGTGTGTGTGTGTGTGTGTGTGTGTGTGTGTGTGCGTGTGTGCACGTTGGTCCCAGAGCTTTAACTCAGGACCTGAGTGCAGTCCCTAAGCTTTTATACTCATGGCTAGTACTCTACCACTTGAGCCATAGCTCCACTACCAGTATTTTTGTGGTTAACTCAAGTTTACAGTCTCACAGACTTTCCTGCTTAATCTGGGTTCGAACCTTAAATCTCATATTTCAGTCTTCTGAGTAACTACATTATATGTGTGAGCCACTATCACATAACTTCAACTATGTATCTTTTTTTTAGCAAATATTGACATGCCAAAACTAAACCAAGATGAGGTAAACCACCTTAACAGGCCCATGTCAAGCATTGAAATAGAAACAGCAATCAGAGACATCCCAGATAAGAAAAGTCCGGGACCAGATGGTTTTACAGCGGAACTCTACAAGGCCTGCAAAGCAGAGCTCACACCAATACTCCTCAAACTCTTCAATAAAATTGTAAGAGAAAGTTCACAACTGAACACATGCTATGAAACCATCATAACCTTCATCCCAAATCCGGGCAGGGTCTCATCAAAGAAAGAGAACTATAGACCCATTTCTTTGATGAACATTGATGCAAAACTTCTCAACAAAATTTTGGCCAATCGACTTCAACAATTCATCCAAAAAATCATACACCACGATCAAACAGGGATTAATTTCAGGGATGCAAAGCTGGTTCAATATACAAAAATCAATTAATATTATTCATCACATCAACAGGAGCAAGGATAAGAAACATATGGTTATCTCAATAGATGCAGAAAAAGCATTCGACAAGATCCAACACCCCTTTTTGATGAACGTTATGGAAAAATTAGGAATCCATGGAACATTCCTCAATACAATAAAGGCTGTATATGACAAACCTACAGCCAGCATTATACTTAATGGGGAAAAACTAAAGCCATTTCCTCTTAACTCAGGAACAAGACAAGGATGTCCACTCTCTCCACTTCTCTTCAACCTAGTATTAGAATGCCTAGCTACAGCAATAAGACAAGATGCAGACATAAAGGGGATCCAAATAGGGGAAGAATAAATAAAACTCTCCCTCTTTGCAGATGACATGATCTTGTATTTAAAGAATCCCATAAACTCCACTCCCAATTTACTCAAGCTGATTCAAAACTTTGGCAAAGTAGCAGGGTATAAAATTAACCCCCCAAAATCAATGGCTTTTCTGTATTCCAACAATGAAAAAAGTGGGGCTGAAATTAGGAAAGCAACTCCATTTGTAATAGCCCCACAAAAAATAAAATACCTAGGAATAAACTTAACCAAGGAACTGTAGGACCTCTATGATGAAAACTTTAAAAACTTGAAAAAGGAAATCAAAACAGAACTTAGAAAAATGGGAAAAAGTCCCATGCTCCTGGATTGGAAAGATTAACATCGTGAAAATATCAATACTTCCCAAGGCTATCTACAAATTCAATGTGATACCTATCAAAATTCCAACCTCATTCTTCAAGGAAATAGATGAGGCAATCCAAAAATTCATATATATCTTGTAAACCAATTTCAGACCACAATAATCAGATACAAATTTGAAAAGTAATAAATATCACAGGTCTGAAGAATCATATATCACTAAGCCACAAACCAGGATTTATTACTTCACATGTAAGAAAATCATGCTTAGGTTTCCGAAAAAAACTTTTTCAAGGATATTATCATGTCAGAAATATCACAGGAAATACCATTAATCAACACCAGTTCAATGTGTTATATATGTAATGTAGGAATTTTGGATCATCAAAAATGATACATAGCTCAATATACATAAATGAAAAAATGTAATGAAGCTCATAAACAGAATCCATAACAAGAATCACATCAGTAGATGCAGAAAAAGCCTTTGACAAACTCCAATGTACCTTTATGATTAAAACTCTGGAGATGCTAGAAATAGAAGGGTCAAACCTTAATATAATAATGACTATAACAAAACTAGAGCAAGCCTCATACTAAATTTTGAATAACCAAAATCACTTTCTCTAAAATCAGGAATAAGTCACAGATGTCCACTCTCTCCACTCCTTTTCAATATAGCCCTGGAATCTCTAGCTAGAACAATAAGACAGGACAAAAGTATAAAAGGGATGCAAATAGAAAAGCATGAAATCATACTATTCTTACTTACAGATGATCTGGTCCTATATATAAAGTAATCAACGTCTCGACCTTCACCATAGGAGAAATGATAAATAACTTCTGTAATGTTGTAGCATATACACTCAACTCATACAAGTTACTACCCTTTATGAATGTCAACAATGAGCAGATATAAGAAAAATTTGGAGACGAGTTTCATTTAACGTAGCCACTCTCAACTTCAAAATATCTATAAATATACCTAACTAAGGAGGTGAATGACCTCTATAATTAAAATTATAAAACTTTGAGAAAGAAAATAACATTTGAAAGAAAATAAGAAAGTCAAAGTTACTCCTATGACACTCATTTTCTATAGAAAAAAGACAGGAAACACTTGAGATTTTTAATACTACTTTAATAGCAATTTTATGGGTTGAATAAGGCTTGGCATTGGTGTATATATGTGTATGTATATATACGTTGAAATTGTGTATATGTTATAGATAATTATACGTATTCACTCTACACATACTCATACATAATTGTATTTGTAAGAAGTGTATTATAAACATATATAATATGAATGCAGCTTATATTTTCATTAGAATTTATTTAGTAGAGCTATTTTGGTTTTCTTCTTCAAGAGATGAAAAATATTTGTCCCCACCAGACAATCAATCATTTGGACCTTGAACTTTGGCTTTTCGTGTTGTTCAGAAGTGTAGTAAATTCATTTTATTTCTGTGTCTATAGTTAGTAAGCTCCTCAGTTTTTTTCTCATTCTCATAATTTCCTTTTGGTATGTGAATAATGACATAGCCAGAATAGACTATGACTCGTTTTAGTTACAAGATCAATCTTTTGATTCTATTTATTCAGTATTCTTCTCCAATTTTCACTCACCAGATTGTGTTCATCTTGCAATTTGTCAATTTCTTCTAGGTTATGGTGACTATAATTGTCGTCATTAGCTTCTTAAGATTTTTTTTCTTCTAGTGGCATCAGTTGCATTTATTTCTGTATATATTAGATTTACTCTCTTTATCTTACCCTCATAAATCCCATTGTTTTGTAGATTTTCTTTCTGTTGTTTTCCTTTTCTTATTTATTTCAAATCTAATCTTTATTATTTTTTCTATTTGCTACCATTTTTCTCTATTTTTTCTACAGCCTTAATATTCAGTGTTACATGTTTATTGAGACTACTCTTCTGTTTTATTATTTTATTTTATTTTATTTTATTGTCTGTCATGGGGCTTGAAGTCTGGGATTGGGCACTGTCCTTGTGCTCTTCACCTCAATGCGAGCGCTCTATCACTTGAGCCACAGTGCCACTTCCTATTCTTCTGTTCTAATATGAGCATTTGTCATTGCAAAATCGTTTTTGTGTACCTCAAGAATTTTAGTATATAGTAGTTTCTGTTTCCTTTCTCTCAAAATATACTCTGATTATCTTTTAAATTCCTTTCCTGGTTATCTGTTCAGGACTCAGTTGTTTATATATGTTTTTGAATTTTCCAGTTTACCTTCCCTTGGTGACTTCTAGTTTTACTAAAGCATGGTCCGACATTATAATCCATATGATTTTAGTTTATATAACTTATTTATGAAGACTTGTTTTATGGCACAATGGAGAATATTCAAGTGCACGTGTAGAGTAAGATATTTTTAAAGCAGATTGTCTTCTCATCACCTGAAAACATGAGATGAAAAGTCTAGGGATCTATTTGACAATGAAAGACAATGGGGACGCTCTGAAGCAATGGAGTCAACATCTTTGTTGGGGAGAGACAACCTTTTCAAAACACCACTCCGATTGGCTGCTCAGGCTTGCAGAACTGTTTCATTATTTGAGGCTAGGATAGTCCCCTTGTTGCAGATGATGTAAAGTCTCTGTCTTAAATGCTGAATATAAAAATTTCAAGATCCACCCACACAAGGCCAATAAATAGAGTAAAAGGTGTATCATAACCAAGCAAAGAAGCATCAACTAAGTTAGCAAGACTACTGTTTAAATAAACTTCACACCCTAGCCAATCCACAGGATCAATGATTCTGAACATATTGATGGGGTAGCAGAGAAAGTGAGAGAGTTTATCAATCTAAGCATTCTTCCATGGTATGAGATTAACAACTTGGTGATAACGGGATGGTGCTGTCACAATGCATACTTGGCTCTTGGAAGCTAGGGGAATATGACTGATAATGTTAACTGAAATAGAAATGCTATTATTTCCATGCTGGTTTCTTAAAAGCCATATACATATCTTAAAGATGTTAGCATGCTACATAGCTATACTAAATAGGACCAGAAAACCCACTAATAATTTATATATTTTGTGTTAGGGATGTAGACATATCTACTGCAAAATAGCAGTAAGGAGAGCATTAATACAAAGGACATTAGCATCCCTGAGAAATTCTGTTTTTTAAAAATTAAGTTTGTTATTGTGAAAATACTGTACAGAGGGGTTACAGTTACATAGTAAGGTAATGAGTACATTTCTTATCCAGCATTTGCCTCCTCCTTTGGTTTCCCCCTACCATTCCTTCCCTCCCACCTCCACAGCTACCCCCTCCCCCCCCCCCCCGCATGCCTAAATTGTAAAGTTCGTTTTTTGACATAGTGTCTTGTACATCTCATTGTTGCAATGGTCAACCTGTATCCCTATTTAAACAATTTGTTTTTACCCTTCCCCTCTCCAAATTATACCAACATCAAATACAGTGAAAACAGGGGTATACTGTGGGGGAGGGACATAAAAAGCAACAAAAAAATCACATGGCACGTTACAAATACGTTAGAAACAATAGCAAAGAAGGAAAAAAAAACACTTGTGTCCCTATCTTGAGGTTCATTTCACTTAACATCATCTTATCTGACCTTTTCTGTTTGACCCAGGTCCCATGATTTCCCTTATTTGCAATCCTTGAGAAATTCTGTATCTATCATCTAAGAGTCATAAATTGATGGTGAATGTGACACTATGGAATTGTTTCCTGATATCATAAAATGATCATATGATTCCACTGATAGAATCCTGCTGGTAATACTTCACTATCAGAATCAAGGAGAACATAATCATTACAATAAAAAATAAAATCAAATGTGGGAGCAAGGAATGCTTGCTTTATGAAGATGGTTATTCATAACATATCCCAACGACCACTCCAGCAATAATACCCTGTAAAATGATCAATCAAAAAGGTCAAAAATGGATCAGGGAGAGTCTCTAGATAGTCACACTGATATACAACTCCTTCCCAGGTTTACAGATTTAGAACAATTAAACACCATGTATACTGCCTAATGTTCCTCACCAGGGACCTAAGGCCTTTCCTTCAGATATCAAGATGCCTTCCCCCCAACATTACTTCTGAATAACTGCAACCTTTCTCATTGTTGATGTATAGCCAGTATTGTATGATGATCCAATGGCATGATATTAGCATCATGACATTGCTAACCATGAGCTTAAAGTAATTCCAAGTCCTCTGAAAGGGAGGTGGTCTGATAACTAAGGGATGCTTAGCTCAATTATGAGACAACTGATTGCTCACTTCATCCAAATGTCAACTGTATAGCAAGAATGGGTATAATTAACAATGATGAGAATACTAGAATTGTTCTTTGACCTGGAAGGGAAAAGCTGTAACAGTGAAAATTCTCAAGTGAATCCATTTACTACTGGCCACTTGGGCAGGATAAGCCATCAACCACAGAGGGAAGTAACTATCTATTAATCTCCTTTTTATGTCCTTGACTTAAAAATACATTTGCTCAGATTCACTCATATTCCTGAAGATAGAGAACTAATCTTCAGCTCCTTTTCCTACCTTCCTTTCTTCCCTTCTCTCTCCTACCCAGAAGACTCAATGTCTGGAAGAGCAGATAGAAATTTTGTTAAGACTTCGTCTTTTAAAATGTAAAATGTGATCACACATAGAAATGGAGATGGTCAATTGGTAATTGAGTTAAAAATGAGCTAAATGATAACCATTTGGAAAATTTAATGGGATTTTGATGTTATTATTCTTAGGGTTTTTTTTTTGCCTTGAGATAGATTATCAATGTATCCATGCTGTCTTTGAACCAGCAATCCTCTAGACAGTATTTTCACAGTTCTGGTGTTACTACCACACTCATTGTTCTGACTGTTGTTTTTTTTTAATCAGAGGAGGAAATTGGAGATAGAGGAAAACATCAGGTATGTGTACGCAGGAGAGCACCCAGGTGAGTGGACAAAATGAAGGCAGCCATTTGCCAAACAAAGAAAATCAAACTTCAAGGTCCATTGAACATCTTAACTTTGAAAATTTTGAGAAAATTTTCTGGTAATATTCACTTTTTATTTTATGAATTTATTCATTGGAAATTTAACTCAAAGCCTGGAGCTCTCCTTGTCTTTTTTGCTTTAGGCTCACTCTCTACTACTTGGAAACATTTCCACATCTGGTTTTTGCTGGTTGATTGGAGATAAGAGTTTCTCCACAATTAAATTCTTGTCCTGTCTTTGAACTAAAATGCTCAGTTCTCAGTCTCCTGAGCAGTCAGGATTACATATTTGCTTGTAACATTTGTACTCTTTTGCTTTGTACTCTTTTGCCCCAGATTCAACTTATCTAGAATGATCCACTGGTGACCTGATTTTAATCAGATTATATTGAATGCTTTTTTCCCCTCAAGACAATTTATTTTGATTAAATATGAGACAGAGTTTAGTATTTTTTTTCTTGGAAACCTCCTCAATAACCAAATGTGTGTAGAAAGTAGGCTGCATCGAGATAGCATCCCCACATTCATTATCTCTCAGACCACATCTCTTAGAATAAAAATAATAAGCCACCTATTTCATAGCAGAAATGAGATACAGTGGCATATCATCTGAGACCTACTGGTCAAAACACATTTATTACCATCTAAAATACTGTCTTCATAAATGACAAAATGATATGTTTATTGTCAAGGTAATGTACAGAAGGGTTCTAGTTACCAAAGTAATGTAATAAGTACATTTCCTGTTGAACTTGTTACCTGCTACCTTATTTTTCTTCTAATTTCCCTCCCCCAAAGCCTCCTCAAGTTGTATAGATCATTTTCAACATATTGTCTTGTGAAAATCACTATTGCATTGGTTCCCCCCCACTGTCCTTTGACTCACAATTCTGTTGTTTCCCTTCCCTTCTCTAATTCAGATAAACATATATAAAATACCAGGGTAACAAAATCAAATACAGTGACAACAGGGGATATACCATAGGGGGAAGAACACACCAAAGAAGCAAGAAATTATGTAGTACCTTAGAAAAAACAACAACAAAAACCTCTTGTTTCTGTGTCTTGGAGTTCATTTTGCCTAGTGTCATATGGTCATATGTACATAGCTATTGACCTATTCTGCTCCTCTGCTAAGATTATCCTAGACATATACTAATTATTGCAAATAAAGGAAATCATGGGACCTATGATTCTTTGGGTCTGGCTTACTTCACTTAATATGATATTTTCCAAGACTTTCCATTTCCTTACAAAAGGAGTGGTGTTATTCTTCCTGATGGAATCAAATAATTCACACACACTCACACACACACACACACACACACACACACACACACACACACACACACACACACACACAATGGGATGTATCAAGATAACTTTGAACTCTGCAGACTCACGAATTTCATTATCACATCAGGAATGCTTCTACTAAGCACAGACGATGCTAAAGTAGATTTTTCACATGTCTTTTGGCTACTTCTATCAAGGAAAAATTTCACTATGGCTTTAGTGATGGTTCTTTCAAGAAACAGAATAAGATTAGACGACAAAAAGATGTTGATGGTGAATATAATTACATAAATATGATACTAGATATATAGATGACAGTTACATAGCTGCTAGACAGATGATTGATAAATACACTGATATTAAATAGATGATAGATAAAAAGATAAATCCTAGATTGATTAATATATGCTACATTTCTTAAATGGTAGATAGACAAATAGACAGATAGATAGATAGATAGATAGATAGATAGATAGATAGATAGATAGATAGATAGATAGATAGATATGAGAGAGTTTTATTTAGAATTGGTTCACTCGA
>NW_027205055.1:0-17899 GCF_024711535.1 Dipodomys merriami | reverse complement strand
CTTGAGGGTGAGTATTAGCATTAGGGTTAGGTTTAGGGTTAGGGTTAGGATTAGGGTGAGGGTCAGGGTGAGTTTGAGGTTTAGGGTTAGGGTTAGGCTTAGGCTTAGGTTTAGGCTGAGGGTGAGGGTGGGGGTGAGGATTAGGTTGAGGGTTAGGGTTAGGGAGAGGGTTAGGATTAGGATTAGATTTAGGGTGAGGTCTAGGGTGAGGGTGGGGGTTAAGGTAAGGGTTAGGCTTAGGCTGAGGATTAGGCTGAGCGTGAGGTTGAGGGTGAGGGTTAGGGTTAGGTTGATGGTTAGGTTTACAGTTAGGATGAGGGTTAGGATGAGTTTTAGGGTTAAGGTGAGGGTTAGGGTGAGGTTTAGTGTTAGGGTTAGGGTTAGACTTAGGGTTATGGTGAGGGTGAGGTTCAGGGGACAGTTAGGGTTAGGATGAGGGTGAGGGTTAGGGTGCAGGTTAGCATGGGGGTGACGGTAAGGTTAAAGGTCAGGGTTAGGCTGAGGGTGATGTTTCCGGTAATGGTGAAGGTTAGGGTTACGGTGAGGGTTATTGTTAGCGTTAGGGTGAGTGTGAGGGTTAGATTGAGGATTCGTGTTAAGGTTAGTGTGAGGTTTAGGGTGAGGATGAGTGTCAGGGTTAGGGTGAAAGCTAGGGTGAGTGTGAGGTTTTAGGGTTAGTTTTAGGGTGAGGGTGTTAGGGTGAGAGTTAAGGTTAGGGTGAGGGTTATGGTTAGGGTGATGGATAGGGTTAGGGTTAGGTTTATTGTTAGGTTTAGGGGTAGGGTTATGGTTACTGTGAGGGTGAGCGTGAGGTTTAGGGTTACGGTTAGGATGAGGTTTAGGTTTAGGGTTAGGGTTAGAGTTAGGGTTAGGGTGAGGGTTAGGGTTAGGGTTAGGCTTAGCCTTAGGCCGAGCATGAGGTTGAGGGTGAGGGTGAGGGTTCCAGTGAGGGTTAGGGTTAGGTTTAGGGTTAGGTTGAGGTTTAGGGTTAGGATAAGATTAAGGGTGAGGGTTAGGCTGAGGGTTAGGGTGAGGGTTAGGTTTAGAGATAGGGTTAGGTTTAGGATTAGGGTTAGGGTGAGGGTGAGGGTGAGGATTACGATTAGGGTTAGGGTTAGGCTTAGATTTAGGATGAGGGTTAGGCTTAGGGTTTGGGTTAGGGTGAGGTTGAGGCTGAGGATTAAGGTTAGGTTTAGGGTTAGGTTTAGGGTTAGTGTTAGGGTTAGGGTTACTGTTAGGGTGAGTGTGAGGGTGAGATTTAGATATAGGGTTAGGGGGAAGTTTAAGGTGAGGATTAGGGTTAGGGGTAGTGTTAGGTTTAGGTTGAGGGTGAGGGTTTGGTTTAGGTTTAGGGTTAGGGTTTGGGTTAGGGTCAGTGTGAGGGTTAGTGTTAGTGTTAGTGTTAGTGTTAGGGTGAGGGTAAGTGTTAGGTGAGGTTATGGGTTATGGTGCCGGTTATGGTTCGGGTGAGGCTTAGGGTTAGGGTTAGGGTTATTGTTAGGTTTAGGTTTAGGGTTTCAGTTATGGTGAGGGTGAAGGTGAGGGTTAAGGTTAGGGTTAGGTTGAGTTTTAGGGTTTGGCTTAGGGGTAGAGTTAGGGTTAGGGTGAGGATGAGTTTTAGGGTTAGAGTTAGGGTTAGGGTGACGGTTAGGGTTAGGGTTAAGGTGAGAGTTAAAGGGAGAGTAAAGGTAAGTTTTAGGGTTAGGGATAGGATTAGGGTTGGCATTAGGGTCAGGGTGAGTGTGTTTGTTAGTGTTAGGTCTAGGCTTAGGCTTAGATTCAGGCTGAGGGTGAGGGTGATGGTTAGGGTTAGGATTAGGGTTAGTGGGAGGGTTAGGATGAGGGTTAGGGTTAGGATTAGTGTTAGGGCAAGCGCTAGGGTGAGGGTGAGGTTTAGGGTTAAAGTTAGGGTGAGGTTTATGGATAGGGTTAGGATTAGGGTGAGGGTGAATTTTAGGGTTAGAGATAGGTTTAGGTTGAGGCTGAGGGTGAGGGTTAGGGTTAGGTTTAGTGCTAGGTTTAGGGTTAGGGTTAGGGTGAGGGTTAGGTTGAGGGTTAGGGTGAGGATGAGGGTTAGGTTTAGGGTGAGGGCTAGGGTTGGGTGAGGTTTAGGTATAGGGTTAGCGTGACATTTAGGGTTAGGGTGATGGTTAGGGTTAGTGTGCGGTTTAGTGTTAGGGTTAGGGTTATTGTTAGGGTTAGGCTAAGTGTTAGGGTGAGGGTTATGGTTAGGGTGAGTGTTAGGGTTATGGTTAAGGTTATTGTTAGTGTTAGGGTTAGTGTTCCGTTTTCGGTAAGGGTGGGGGTTACGTTTAGGGTTAGGATGAGTTTTAGGTTTAGGGTTAGGGATATAATTAGGGTTAGGGTGACAGTGAGGTTTAGGGTTAGAGTTAGGGTTTGTGATAGGGTTAAGGTTAGGGTGAGGGTTAGGGTTAGGTTTAGGCTTAGGCTTAGGCCGAGCATGAGGGTGATGGTTAGAGTTATGGTGATGGTTCTGGTTAGGATTAGTGTTATTGTTAGGTTTAGTTTTAGAGTTAAGGTGAGGGTGAGGGTGCAGGTGAGGGTTAGGATTAGGGTTAGGGTGGGGTTTACTGTTAGGGATATGGTTAGTGTTAGGTTGAGGGTGAGGTTTAGTGTTACATTTAGGGTTAGTGTTAGGGTGAGGGTTAGTGTTAGTGTTATGGTTAGTTTTAGGGTGAGGGTAAGGATTATGGTGAGGGTTTGGGGTAGGGTATGGTTAAGGTGAGGGTTAGGATTAGGTTTAGAGTTATTGTTAGGCTTCGGTTTAAGATTAGGGTTACAGTGAGGGTGAGGATGAGGGTTAGGGTTAAGGTTAGGGTGAGGTTTAGTGTGAGGGTGAGGTTTAGGGTTAGAGTTTGGGTGAGGGTTAGGTTGAGGGTTTGGGTTAGGTTTAGTGTTAATGTTAGGGTTAGGGTGAGTGTTCAGGGGAAGGTTAGGGTTAGGGTTAAGGTTAGGATTACGGTTAGGATGAGGGTGAGTGTGTGTGTTAGGGTTAGGTTTAGGGTTAGGCTTAGGGTTAGGATGAGGGTGAGGTTGAGTGTGAGGGTTACGGTTAGGGTGAGGTTTAGGGTTAGGGTTAGGGGGAGGGTTAGGATGAGGGTTAAGGTTAGGATTAGGGTTAGGGTGAGGGCTAGGGTGAAGGTAAGGTTTAGGTTTAGGTTTGGTTTGAGGGTTAGGGTTTTGTTTAGGGTGAGCCTTAGGGTTCGGGTTAAGTTTAGGGTTAGGGTGAGCGTTAGGTTAAGATTTACAGTGAGGGTGAGGTTTAGGGTTAGGGTGAGGGTTAGGGTTAGGATTAGGGTGAGGGTTAAGATGAAGGTTGGGGTTACTATTAGGGTTAAGGTGAGGGCTAGGGTGAGGTTGAGGGTTAGGGTAAGTGTAAGGCTTATTCTTAGTGTTAGGCTGAGTGTGAGGTTGAGGGTTAGGGTTAGGTTTAGGGTGATAGTTAGGTTTACGGTTAGTGTTAGAGTTAGAATGAGGTTCAGGGTTAGGGGAAGGTTTAGGGTGAGGATGATGGTAAGAGTAATGGTGAGGTTTAGGCTGAGGGTGAGGGTTAAGATAAGGGTGAGAGTTAGCATTAGATTTAGGGTTAGAGTAAGTGCTAGGGTTAGGGTTAGGGTGAGGGTTAGATTGAGGATTAGGGTTAGGGTTAGTGTGAGGTTTAGAGTGAGGATGAGGGTTAGGGTAAGGGTTAGGGTTACGGTGAGGTTTATGGTTAGGTTGAGGGGTTAGGGTTAGGTTTAGGATTATTGTTAGGGTTAAGGTTAGGGTTACAGTTACGGGGAGGGTTAGGGTTAGGGTGAGGGTGAGGTTTAGGGTGGAGTTAGAGTTAGGTTGAAGGTTAAGATGAGTGTTAGGATAAGGGTAAGTATTAGGGTGGGAGTGATGGTAAGGGTATACGTGAGGGTTAGGCTGAAGGTGAGGGTTACGGTGCGGTGATTGTTAGGGTTAGGGTGAGGGTTAGGGTTAGGGAAAGGGTGTGGGTGCGGGTTAGATTGAGGCTTGGTGTTAGGGTTAATGTGAGGTTTAGGGATAGATTGAGGGTTACGGTTAGAGTGAGGGCTAGGTTAAGGGTGAAGGTTAGGTTTAGCTTTAGGGTGAGGTTTAGGGTTAGGGTGATGGTTAGGGTTAGTGTGAGGGTTAGTGTTAGGGTCAGGGTTAGTGTGAGGGTGAGGGTAAATGTTCGGGAGAGGTTATGTGTTAGGGTGACGGTTATGGTTAGGTTAAGGGTTTGGGTTATTGTTAGGGTTATGGGGAGAGTTAGGGGGAGGGTTAGGGTTAAGGTTAGGGTTAGGGTTAAGGTTAGGGTGAGGGTGAGTTTGTGTGTTAGGGTTAGGTTTAGGGAGGGCTTAGTGTTAGGCTGAGGGTGAGGTTGAGGGTGAGGGTTAGTGTTAGGGTGAGGGTTAGGTTTAGGGTTAGGTTTAGGGTTAGGATGAGGGTTAAGTTTAGGATTAGGGTTAGGCTGAGGTTAGGGTCAGGGTGAGGGTAAGGGTTAGGGTTAGGGTGAGGTTTAGGTTTAGATTTAGTGTGAGCGTTAGGGTTCGGGTTAAGTTTAGGTTTATGGTGAGGGTTAGGGTAAGGGTTATGGTGAGGGTGAGGTTTAGGGTTAGTTTGAGGGTTACGGTTAGGATTAGGGTTAGGGTGAGTGTGAGGGTGAGGGTTAGGGTTAGGGTTAGGGTGAGGTTTAGGATGAGGGTTAGGGTTAGGATTAGGGTCAGGGTGAGGGCTAGGGTGAGGGTGAGGGTTAGAGTAAGGGTTAGGCTTAGTCTTAGGGTTAGGCTGAGTGTGAGGTTTATGGTTTGGGTTAGGATGAGGATTAGGTTTAGGGGGAGGTTTAGGGTGAGGATGATTGTAAGGGTAATGGTGAGGTTTAGGCTTAGGTTGAGGGTTAAGATAAGGGTGAGACTTAGCTTTAGGTTTAGCTTTAGGGTAAGGGTTAGGGTTAGGGTTAGGGTGAGTGTTAGATTGAGGATTAGGGTTAGAGTTAGTGTGAGGTTTAGAGTGAGGATGAGGGTTAGGGTGATGGTTAGGGTTAGGATGAGGGTTATGGTTAGGATGAGGGTTTGGGTTAGTGTTAGGTTTATTGTTAGGGTTAGGGTTAGGGTTACTGTTATGGTGAGGGTGAGTGGGAGGTTTAGGGTTAGGGTTAGGGTGAGGTTTAGTGTTAGGGTTAGGTTTAGAGTTAGGATTAGTGTGAGGGTGAGGTTTAGGGGTAGAATTAGGGTTAGTGTGAGGGTTAGGATGAGGGTTAGGGTTAGGGAAACTTTTAGGGTGGGGGTGATGATAAGGGTTAACATGAGGGTTAGGCTGAAGGTGAGGGTTATGGTGGGTTGAGGGTTAGGGTTAGGGTGAGTTTAAGGTTAGGGGAAGGGTGTGGGTGAGGGTTAGATTGAGGATTAGTTTAATGGTTAGTGTGAGGTTTAGCGTGAGAATGAGTGTTAGGGCTAGGGTGAGGGTGAGGGTTAGGTTTAGATTTAGGGTGAGGTTTAGGGTTAGGGTAATGGTTAGGGTTAGTGTGAGGGTTAGTGTTAGGGTTAGTGTTAGGGTGAGGGTAAATGTTAGGGTGAGGGTTAAAGTTAGGGTGAGGGTTATGGTTAGGTTGAGGGTTAGGTTTAGGGTTAGGATGAGGTTTAAGTTTAGGGTTAGGGTTAGAGTTTTGGTCAGGTTGAGAGTGAGGTTTATGGTTAGAGTTAGGGTTAGTGTTAGGGTTAGGGTGAGAGTGAGGGTTAGGGTTAGGCTTAGACTTAGGCTTAGGCCGAGCATGAGAGTGAGGGTTAGTGTTAGGGTTAGGGTGAGGTTTAGGTTTAGCCTTAGGGTGAGTGTTAGGATGAGGTTTAGTGTTAGAATTAGGGTTAGGTTAAGGACTAGGATGAGGGTTACGGTGAGGGTTATGTTTAGGGAAAGGGTTAGGTTTAGGATTAGGGTTATTGTGAGTGTGAGAGTAAGGGTTAGGGTTGGGGTTAGGCTTAGGGTTAGGGTGAGGGTTAGGGTTAGGGTTAGGTTTAGTTTTAGGGTTAGGGTTAGCTTTACAGTGAGGGTTAAGGTTAGGTAAGGGTTAGAGTTAGGGTTAGGCTGAGGTTAAGGGTGTGGTTGAGGATTCCGGTTAGGTTTAGGGTTAGGGTTAGGGTTAAGTTTGCGTGAGGTTATGGCTGAGGGTGAGGGTTATGGTTAGGGTTAAGATTAGGGTTAGTGATATGGTTAGTGTTATTGTTATTGTTAGGGTTAGAGTTACAGTGAGGTTGAGGGTAAGGGTGAGGTTTAGGGTTAGGTTGAGGTTTACTGTGAGGTTTAGGGTTAGGGTTAGGGTTAGGGTTAGGGTGATGTTTAGAGTTAGAGTTAGGATTAGGGGGAGGGTTAGGGTTAGGTTTCGGTTTATGGTTAGTATTAAGGTTAGGGTGAGGGTGAAGGTTAGGTTGAGGTTTAGGGATAGGGTTAGGTTTAGGATTAGGGTTAGGGTGAGGGTGAGCATGAGGGTTAGGGTGAGGGTTAGGCTTAGGCTTAGGGTTAGGCTGAGGGTGAGGGTGGGTGTGAGGATTAGGGTTAGGGTGATGGTTCGTTTTAGGATGTGTTAATTTTAGGGTTAGGGTTAGAGTTATGGTGAGGGTGAGGGTGCGGGTGAAGTTTAGGTTTAGGGTTAGGGTTAGGGTTAGTGTGAGGGTTAGTGTTAGTGTTAGGCTTAGTGTTAGGGTGAGGGTAAGTTTTTGGGTGAGGGTATGGTTTCGGGTGAGCGTTATGTGTAGGGTGAAATTTAGGTTTAGGGTTAGAGTTATTGTTAGGTTTAGGGTTAGGGTTACGGTTAGGGTGAGTTTGAGGCTGAGGGTTAGGGTTAGGGTTAGGTTGAGGTTTAGGTTTTGGGTTAGGGTTAGAGTTAGGTTTAGGATGAGGGGAGGTTTAGGGTTAGAGTAAGGGTTAGGGTGAGGGTTCAGGATAGGATTTGGGTTAGGGTAAGTGTGAGTGTGTGTGTTAGCGTTAGGTCTAGTGTTAGGCTAAGGGTTAGGCTGAGGGTGACCTTGAGGGTGAGGGTTAGGGTTAGGGTGAGGGTTAGGGTAAGTGTTGGGGGAGGGTTAGGATGAGGGTTAGGGTTAGGATTAGGGTTAGGGCAAGGGCTAGGTTGAGGGTGAGGTTTACTGTTAGGGTTAGAGTGAGGTTTATGGTTAGGGTTAGGGATAGTGTTACGGTGAGGGTGAGGTTTAGGGTTAGATTTAGGTTTAGGGTGAGGATGAGGGTGAGGATTAGGGTTAGGGTTAGTCTTAGGTTTAGGGTTAGGGTTAGGGTGAGGGTGAGGGTTAGGGTTAGGGTTAGTGTTAGGTTAAGGTTAGGTTAAGGGTGAGGGTTAGGGTGAGGTTGAGGGTTAGGGTTAGGATTAGGATTAGCGTTAGGGTTAGTCTGAGGGTGAGGGTGAGGGTGAGGGTTAGGGTGGGGATGAGGGTTACGGTTAGGGTGAAGGCCAGGGTGAGGGTTAGTGTTAGCGGTAGGGTTAGCGTGAGGTTTGGGGTTAGGGTGATGATTAGGGTTAGTGTGAGGTTTAATGTTAGGGATAGGGTTAATGTTAGGATTTGGGTAAGTGTTAGGGTGAGAGTTATCATTAGGGTGAAGTTTATGTTTCGGCTGAGGGTTAGGTTTAGGGTTATGTTTATTATTAGGGTTAGGTTTAGGGTTACGGTTACGGTGACGGTGAGGGTGATGGTTAGGGTTAGTGTTAGGATGAGGTTTAGGTTTATGGTTAGGGTTAGAATAAGAGCTAGGGTGATAGTGAGTTTTAAGTTTAGAGTTAGGGTTTGTGATAGGTTTAGGGTTAGGGTGGGGTTTACTGTTAGGGTTATGGTTAGGGTTAGGGTGAGGGAGAGATTTAGGGTTAGATTTAGGGTTAGTGTTAGGGTGAGGGTTAGTGTTAGGGTTAATGTTAGTGTTAGGGTGAGGGTAAGTGTTAGGGTGAGCGTTTGTTAGGTTGAGGGTTTGGGTTAGGAAGAGGGTTATGGTTAGGGTGAGGGTTAGGATTAGGGTTAGGGTTATTTTTATGTTTCGGTTTAAGGTTAAGGTTACAGTGAGGGTGAGGGTTAGACTTAGGGTTAGGGTGAGGTTTAGGGTGAGGGTGAGGTTTAGGGTTAGAGTTAGGGTTAGGGTGAGGGTTAGGTTGAGGGTTAGGGTTAGGGTTAGTGTTAGGGTGAGGCTGAGGTTGAGGGCTAGAGTTAGGGTTAGGGTTAGGATTAGGGTAAGGTTTAGGGTGAGTGTGAGGGTTACGGTTACTCTAGGTCAGGCTGAGGGTGAGGGTATGGGTGAGGGTTAGGGTTAGGTGGAGGGTTAGGGTTAGGGTTAGGATGCAAGTTAGGGTTCGGTTATGTTTAGGGTTAGGGTGAGGGTTAGAGTTACGGTGAGCATGAGGTTTAGGGTTTGGTTGAGAGTTAGGGTTAGGGTTAGGGTTAGGGTTAGGGTCAGGGTTAAGGTTAGGGTTAGGGTGAGGGTAAGGATGAGGATTAGTTTTAGCATTAGGGTTAGGGTGAGGGCTAGGTTGTGGGTGAGGGTTAGGTTTAGTGTTAGGTTAAGGTTTAGGGTTAGGGTTAGGGTTAGGTTGAGGGTTACATTGAGGGTTAGTGTTACAGTGAAGGTGAGGATTAGGGTTAGGGTGAGGGTTAGGATTAGGGTTAGCATGAGGGTGAGTGTTAGGATTACAGTTAGGGTTAGGGTTAAGGTTAGGTTTAGGGTTAGGATTAGTGTTATTGTTAGGGTTAGGGTTAGAGTTATGGTGAGGGTGAGAGTGAGGGTGAGGGTGAGGGTTAGTGTTAGGGTTAGGGTGAGGTTTAGGGTTAGGGTTAAGATTAGGGTTAGGGTGAGGGTTTGGTTTAGGGTTAGATTTAGGGTTAGTTGGAGGGTTAGGTCGAGGGTTAGGGTTAGGGTTAGTTTTAGGGTTAAGGTTAGAGTGAGGGTTAGGTTGAGGTTTATGGTTATGGTTAGGGTTATGTTAGGATTAAGGTGAGAGTGAGGGTGAGGTTGAGGGTTAGGGTTAGGCTTAGGCTTAGGCTTAGGGTTAGGCTGAGGGTAAGGTTGGGGGTGAAGATTAGGTTTAGGGTGATGGTTAGTATTAGGGCTAGGATGAGGATTAGGGTGAGGGGTAGGATTAGGTTTAGGATTAGGTTGAGGGCTAGGGTGAGTGTGAGGGTTAAGGTAAGGGTTAGGCTAAGGCTTAGGTATAGGCTGAGAGTGAGGTTGAGGGTTAGGGTTAGGGTTAGGTTGACGGTTAGGTTTACGGTTAGGGTGAGGGTTAGGATGAGGTTTATCGTTAGGGTGAGTGTTAGGTTGATGATGATGGTAAGGGTAAAGATGAGGTTTAGGCTGAGTTTGAGGGTTAAGATAAGGGTGAGTTTTAGGGTTAAGTTTAGGGTTAGGGTTAGGGTTAGAGTTAGGGTTAGAGTGAGGGTTAGATTGAGGATTAGGGTTAGGGTTAGTGTGAGGTTTAAGGTGAGGATGAGGGCTAGGGTTAGGGTTTAGGTGAGGTTTAGGATTAGGGTCAGGGTAAGGGTTAGTGTGAGGGTTAGTGTTAGTGTTAGGGTTAGGGTTAGGGTGAGGGTAAGTGTTAGGGTGAGGGTTAGGGTTAGGGTGAGGGTTATGGTTAGAGTGAGGGTGAGGGTTAGGATTAGGGTTAGAGTGAGGTTTAGTGTTAGGGTTAGGGTTAGAATTAGGGTTAGGGTTAGGGAGAGCGTGAGGTTTAGGGGTACATTTAGGGTTAGGTTGCGGGTTAGGGTTAGGTTGCCGGTTTGCGTGGGGTTGAAGATAAAGGAAAAGTTCAGGGTTAGGCTGATTCTGAGGGTTACGGTATGGGTGAGTGTTAGGGTTAGGGTGAGGGTTAGTGTTAGCTTTAGGGTGAGGTTGAGGGTTCGATTGATGATTAGTATTAGGGTTAGTGTGAGATTTAAGTTGAGGATGAGGGTTTGGGTTACGCTGAAGACTAGGGTGAGGGTGAGGGTTAGGGTTAATGTTAGGGTGAGGTTTAGGGTTAGGGTGATGTTTAGGGGTAGTGTGAGAGTTAAGGTTAGGGTTAGGGTTAGTGTTAGGATGAGGGTAAGTGTTAGGGTGAGGTTTAGGATTACGGTGAGTATTAAGTTTAGGGTGAGGGTTAGGGTTAGGATAAGTGTAAGGGTGAGGGCCAGGCTAAGGGTTAGGGTGAGGGTTAGGGTTAGGGATAGGGATAGGTTTAGGATTAGGGTTAGGGTGAGGGTGAATGTGAGAGTTAGGACTAGGGTTTTGGTTAGGCTTAGAGTTAGGATGAGGTTTAGGGTTAGGGTTTGGGTTAGGGTAAGGTTGAGTCTGAGGTTTAGGGTTAGTTTAGGTTTAGTGTTAGTGTTAGGGTTAGTGTTAGGGTTCCAGGGAGGGTTGGGGTTCGGGTTAGGGTTAGGTTTAGGCTTAGATTTAGGGTGAAGGTTAGAATGAGGATTAGGTTTACGATTAGGGTTAGGGTTCGGGCTAGGTTAAAGGTGAGGATTAGGGTTAGTGTTAGGGTAAGGTTTAGGGTTAGGGTTAGAATTAGGGTGAGGGTTAGGATGAGCGTTAGGGTTACAGTGAGGATGAGGGTTAGGGTGAGGGTGAAGATTAGGGTTACTTTTAGGGTTAGTGTGAGGTTGAGTGTTAGCATTACGGTTAGGGTTATGGTTAGGTTTGGGTTTAGGGTTAGGATTACTGTTATTGTAAGGGTTGGGGTTAGAGTTATGGTGAGGGTGAGGGTGAGGGTGAGTGTTAGGGTTAGGGTGAGGTTTAGGGTTATGGTTAGGATTAGGGTTAGGGTGAGGGTGAGGTTTATGGTTAGATTTAGGTTTAGTTGGAGGCTTAGGTCGAGGGTTAGGGTTATGGTAAGTGCTTAGGCTTCGGGTTAGGCTGAGGGTGAGGGTGGGGGTGAAGATTAGGGTTAGGGTGATGGTTAGTGTTAGGGTTAGGGTTAGAGTTAGGGTTAGGGTGAGGGTTAGGTTTAGGATTAGGGTTAGGGTGAGGTTGAGTGTTAACATTAGGGTCAGGTTTAGGGATAGGGTTAGGTTTAGGGTTAGGATTAGTGTTATTGTTAGGGTTAGGTTTAGATTTATGGTGAGGGTGAGGGTTAGGGTTAGGGTTAGGTTGAGGTTTAAGGTTAAGGTTAGGATTTGGTTTAGGGTGAGGGTGAGGTTTAGGTTAGATTTAGGTTTAGTTGGAGGGTTAGTTCGAGGGTTAGGGTTAGGGTTAGTGTTAGGTTTAAAGTTAAGGTCAGGGTTAGGTTGAGGTTTAGGGTTAGGGTTAAGTTTAGGGTTAGGATTAGTGTTAGGGTGAGGCTGAGTGTGATGTTTAGGGTTAGGGTTAGGCTTAGGCTTAGGGTTAGGCTGAGGGTGAGGGTGGGGTGAGCATTAGGGTTAGGGTGATGGTTAGGGTTAGGTTTAGGGTGAGGGTTAGTGTTAGGGTTAGGGTTAGAGTTAGGGTTAGGGTGAAGGTGAGGTTTTCGGGTAGAGGTAGGCTTAGTGTGAGGGTTAGGGTTAGAGTGAGTCTTAGGGTGGGGGTGACGGTAAGGGTAAATGTGAGGGTTAGGCTGAGCATGAGGGTTACGGTAAGGGTGAGTGTTAGGTTTAGGGTTAGGGATAGGTGAGGGTTTAGGGATAGGGTTAGGTGAGGGTTAGGGATAGAGTTAGGGTGAGAGTGAGGGTTAGATTGAGGATGAGTGTTAGGGTTAGTGTGAAGTTTAGGGTGATTGTGAGGGTTAGGGTTAGGGCGAGGTCTAGGGAGAGGGTGAGGTTTAGGGTTAGTGTTAGGGTGAGGTTTATGGTTAGGGTGATGGTTAGGGTTAGTGTGAGGTTTAGTGTTAGGATTAGGGTTAGTGTTAGGGTGAGTGTAAGTGTTAGGGTGAGGGTTAGGGTGAGGGTTATGTTTAGGGTGAGGTTTAGGGTTATTGTTAGCATTAGGGTTAGGATTAAGTTTATGGTGATGGTGAGGGTGAGGGTTAGGTTTAGGGCTAGGTTGAGGTTTAGAGATAGGGTTAGGGTTAGGGTCAGGGTGAGGTTTAGTGTTAGAGTTAGGGTTAGGGTGAGGATGAGGGTGAGGTTTAGGGTTAGGATTAATGTTAGGTTTAGGCTTAAGGTGAGGGTTAGGTTGAGGGTGAGGATTAGGGTTAGGTTTAGGAGCAGGATTAGTGTTAGTGTTATGGTGAGTGTGAGAGTTAGGGTTAGGGTTAGGGATAGGCTTAGGGGTAGGCTGAGGCTGAGGGTGAGGGTTGTGTTAGGGTGAGGTTTAGGGTTAGGGTTAGGGTGAGTGTGAGGGTTAGGTTTAGGGTTAGGCTTAGATTAGGCTGAGGGTAAAGGTGTCGGTTAGGGTTAGGATTAGTGTTAGGGTGAGGTTTAGGGTTTGGGTTAGGGTTAGAGATAGGGTTAGTGTAATGGTGAGGTTTAGGGTTAGTTGGGGTTAGGGTGAGATTTAGGTTGAGGGTTATGGTAAGGGTTAGTGTTAGGATTACGGTTAGGGTGAGAGTTAGCGGGAGGGTTAGGGTTTGGGTTGGGGATAGGATTAGGGTTGGAGTGAGGGTGAGTGTGTGTGTTAGGTTTAGGTTTTGGGTTAGACTTAGGGTTAGGCTGAGGGTGAGGTTGAGGGTGAGGGTTAGCGTTAGGCAGAGGGTTAGGATGAGGGTTAGGTTTCGGATTAGGGTTAGGGTAAAGGCTAGGGTGAATGTGAGGTTGGGCGTTAAGGTTAGGGTTAGGGTTATTGTGAGGGTGAGGTTTAGGGTTAGAGTTAGTGTTAGGGTGCGGCTGAGGGTGAGGCTTAGGGTGAGGGTGAGGGTTAGGATTAGGGTTAGAATTATAATTAGGGTTAGGGTTATGGTGAGTGTGAGGGTTAAGGTTAGGTTTAGGGTTAGGATTAGGGTTAGTGTGAGGGTGAGTGAGTGTGTTAGGGTTAGGTTTAGGTTTATGCTAAGGGTTATGCTAAGCGTGAGGTTGAGGGTGAGGGTTAGGGTTAGGTTGAGCTTTAGGATAAGGGTTAGGGAGAGGGTTAGGATGAGGGTTAGGGTGAGAATGAGTGTGAGGGATAGGGTTAGTGTTAGGGTGAGGGTTAGGATGAGGTCAGGATTAGGTTTAAGATCAGGACTAGGGTGAGGGTGAGGTTTAGGGTTAGGGTTAAGGTTAGCATTAGGGTTAGGATTAGTGTGAGGGTGAGGTTTAGGGTTAGATTTAGGGTAAGGCTGAGGCTAAGGTAAAGATTTAGGTTTAGGGTTAGTGTTAGAGTTAGGTTTAGGGTGAGGGTTAACGTGAGGGTGAGGATTAGGTTTAGGGTTAGAATTAGGATTAGAGTAAGGGTTAGCATGATTGTGAGGGTTAGTTTTATGCTTAGGGTTAGGCTGAGGATGAGGGGGAGGGGGAATGTTAGGGTTCGGTTGAGGTTTAGCCTTAGGGTAAGGATGAGGGTTAGGTTCAGTGTTAGTGTGAGGGTTACCATGAGGATTAGGGTTACGATTAGGGTTAGGGTTAGGGCTAGGATGAGGGTGAGGATTAGGGTTAGTGTTAGGGTAAGGTTTAGGGTTAGGGTTAGGGTTAGGGTGAGGGTTAGTTTTAGGGTTAGCTTTAGATTTATGGTTAGGGTGAGGGTTAGGTTGACGGTTAGGGTTAGGGTTAGGGTGAGGTTTAGTGTTAGGTTTAGGATTAGGGTTAGGGTGAGGGTGAGGATTCGGGTTAAATTTAGGTTTAGTTGGAGGGTTAGGTCGAGGGTTAGGGTTAGGGTTAGTTTTAGGTTTAAGGTTAGGGTCAGGGTTAAGTTGAGGTTTAGTGTTTGGGTTAGGTTTAGTCTTAGGATTAGGGTTCGGTTGAGGGTGAGTGTGGGGGTGAGGATTAGGGTTAGGGTGATGGTTAGGGTTAGGGTAACAGTGAGGGATAGTGTTAGGGTTAGGTTTAGAATTAGGTTTAGGTTTAGGGTGAGGTTTAGGGGTAGAGTTAGGGTTAGGGTGAGGGGTAGCGATAGAGTGAGGGTTAGCGTTAGAGTGAGGGTTAGGGTGGGGGTGACGGTAAGGGTAAAGATAAGGGATAGGATGAGGGTGAGGGTTTGGGTGAGGGTGAGGTTTAGGGTTAGGGTGAGGGTTATGTTGAGGGTTAGGGTGAGGGTGAGGGTTAGATAGAGGTTTAGTGTTAGGGTTGGTGTGAAGTTTAGGGTGAGGATTAGGGTTAGGGTTAGGGTGAGGGCTAGGGAGAGGGTTCTGTTTAGGGTTAGGTTTAGGGTTAGGGTGATGGTTATGGTTACTGTTAGGGTTAGGGTTAGTGTTAGGGTGAGGGTAAGTGTTAGGGTGAGGGTTAGTGTCAGGGTGAGGGTAAGTGTTAGGGTGAGGGTTAAGGTTAGGGTGAGGGTTATGTTTAGGGTGAGGGTTAGGTTAGGGTTAGGATTATTGTTAGCATTAGGGTTAGGGTTACATTTATGGTGAGGGTGAGGGTGAGGGTTAGGGTTAGGGCTAGGATGAGGTTTAGGGATAGGGTTAGGGTTCGGGTTATGGTCAGGGTGAGGTTTAGTTTTAGAGTTAGGGTTAGGGTGAGGCTGAGGGTGAGGGTTAGGGTTAGGATTAATGGTAGGGTTAGGCTTAAGGTGAAGGTTAGGTTGAGGGTGAGGGTTAGAGTTAGGGTTAGGAGTAGTATTATAGTTTTTGTTAGGGTGAGTGTGTTAGGGTTAGGCTTAGTGTTAGGCTGAGGTTGAGGGTGAGGGTTAGGGTAGGATGAGATTTAGGGTTAAGGTTAGGATGAGTGTGTGGGTTAGGGTTTGTTTTAGGCTTAGTATTAGGCTGAGGGTGAGGGTGTGGTTTATGGTTAGGGTGAGGGTTAGGGTTATGGGGAGGGTTAGGATGAGGGTTAGGGTTAGGATTAGGATTAGGGTGAGGGTGAGTGTGTGTGTTAGGGTTAGGTTTAGGGTTAGGCTTAGGGTTAGGCTGAGGGTGAAGTTGCGGATGAGGGCTAGGGTGAGGGTGAGGTTTATGTTTAGGGTCAGGTTGAGGGTAGGGTCAGGGCTATGCTGACGGTGAAGGTTAGGGTTAAGTTGAGGTTTAGGGTTCGGATTAGGGTTAGGTTGAGGTTGGGGGTGAGGGTTAGGTTTAGTGTTAGGGTGAGGGTTAGGTTGAGTGTTAAGGTTAGGATTAGGGTTAGGGTGAGGGCTAGGGTGAGGGTGAGGTTTAGGTTTAGGGTTAGGGTGGGGTTTAGGGTTAGGGTTAGGGTTAGTGTTAGATTTAGGGTTAGGTTGAGAGTGAGGGTTACGCTTAGCGTAAGGATTAGGTTTAGGGTAAGGGTTAGGGTGAGTTTGAGTGTTAGGGTTGGGGTTAGGCTTAGTGTTAGGGTGAGGGTGAGGGTGAGGTTGAGGGTTAGGTTTAGGGTGAGGGTTAGTGTTAGGGTGAGAGTTCGGGTTTGGTTATGTTTAGAGTTAGGGTGAGGGTTAGGGTTATGGGGAGGGTTAGTATGAGGGTTAGGGTTAGGATTAGGGTTAGGGTTAGGGTGAGTGTGTGTGTTAGGGTTAGGTTTAGGGTTAGGCTTAGAGTTAGGCTGACGGTGAAGTTGAGGATGAGGGCTAGGGTGAGGTTGAGGTTTAGGGTTAGGGTTAGGGTGAGGGTTAGTGTTAGGGTAAGGGTGAGAGTTAGGGTTCGGTTTAAGTTTAGGGTTAGGTTGAGGTTTAGGGTAAGGGCTATGGTGAGGGTGAGGGTTAGGGTTAGGTTGAGGGTTAGGGTTCAGATTAGGGTTAGGGTGAAGTTGGGTGTGAGAGTGAGGTTTAGGGTTAGAGTTCGGGTGAGGTTTAGCGTTAGGGTTAGGGTTAGTGTTAGATTTAGGGTTAGGTTGAGAGTGAGGGTTAGGCTTAGCGTAAGGATTAGGTTTAGGGTAAGGGTTAGGGTGAGTTTGAGTGTTCGGGTTAGGGTTAGGCTTAGTGTTAGGCTGAGGGTGAGGGTGAGGTTGAGGGTTAGGGTGAGGGTGAGGGTTAGGGTTAGGTTTAGGGTTAGGGTGAGAGTTCGGGTTCGGTTATGTTTAGGGTTAGGTTAAGGGTTAGGGTTATGGTTACTGTGAGCTTGAGGTTTAGAGTTAGGGTTAGTGTTAGGGTTTGGGTGAGGGTTAAGGTTAGGGTTAGGGTGAGGGTAAGGATGAGGATTAGGGTTAGGATTAGGGTTAGGGTGAGTCCTAGGGTGTGATGAGGGTTAGGGTTAGTGTTAGATTAAGGTTTAGGTTTAGGGTTAAGGTTAGGGTGAGGGTTAGGTTGAGGGTTAGGGTTACAGTGAGGGTGAGCATTAGGGTTAGGGTGAGGGTTAGGGTTAGGATTAGGGTTAGCATGAGGGTGTGTGTTAGGTTTAGGGTTAGGTTTAGGGTTAGGGTTAGTGTTATTTTTAGGGTTAAGATTAGATTTATGGTGAGGATGAGGGTGAGGGTTAGGATTAGGGTTATGGTGAGGTTTAGGGTTAGGGTTAGGATTAGCGTTAGGGTGAGGGTGAGTATTAGGTTTAGATTTAGGGATAGTTGGAGGGTTAGGTCGAGGGTTAGTGTTAAGGTTAGTTTTAGGGTTAAGGATAGGGTGAGGGTTAGGTTGAGGTTTAGGGTTATGGTTAGCATTCGGGTTAGGATTAGGGTGAGGGTGAGGGTGAGTGTGAGGGTTAGGGTTAGGGTTAGACTTAGGCTTAGGGTTAGGCTGAGGGTGAGGGTGGGGGTTAGAAAACGTTTAGGGTGATGGTTATGGTTAGGGTTAGGTTGAGTTTAGTCTGATAGTTAGCATTAAGATTAGGGTTAGGGTGAGGGCTAGGGTGAGGGTGAGGGTTTGGGTTTGGGTGATGGTTAGGTTTATGGTTAGGGTGAGGGTTAGGATGAGGTTTAGGGTTAGTGTGAGGTTTACGGTTAGGATGAAGTTTAGGGTTAGGGTGAGGGTGAGGGTTAGAATTAGGGTTAGGGTGAGGGCTAGGATTAGGGTGAGGATTAGGGTTAGCGTTAAGGTGAGGTTTAGGGTTAGGGTTAGGGTTAGGTTGAGGGTTAGGATGAGGGTTAGGGTTAGGGTTAGTTTTAGGTTTAAGGTTAGGGTCAGGTTAAGGTTGAGGTTTGGGGTTAGGGTTAGGTTTAGGGTTAGGATTAAGGTTAGGGTGAGGGTGAGTGTGAGGTTTAGGTTTAGGGTTATGCTTAGGCTTAGGGTTAGGCTGAGGGTGAGGGTTGGTTTGAGGATTAGATTTAGGGTGATGGTTAGGGTTAGGGTTATGATGAGGGTCAGTGTTAGGGTTAGGGTTAGAGTTAGGGTTAGGGTGAGGGAGAGGTTTAGGGGTAGAGTTAGGGTTAGGGTGAGGGTTAGCGTTAGAGTGAGGGTTATGGTGGGGGTGACTGAAAGGGTAAAGATGAGGGTTAGGCTGAGCGTGAGGGTTACGGAAAGGGTGAGGTTTAGGGTTAGTGTGAGAGTCAGGGTGAGGGTTAGGCTGAGGTTGAGGGTTAGAATGAGGATTAGTGTTAGGGTTAGTGTGAAGTTTAGGGTGAGGATGAGGGTTAGGGTTATGGTGAGGGCTAGGGAGAGGTTTAGGTTTAGGGTTAGGGTTAGGGTGAGGTTTAAGGTTAGGGTGATGCTTAGCGTTAGTGTGAGGGTTAGTGTTAGGGTTAGGGATAGTTTTAGAGTGAGGGTTAGGTTTCGGGTGAGGTTAAGTGTTTGGGTGAGGGTTAGGGTTAGGGTGTGGATTATGGTTAGGGTGAGGGTTAGGGTTAGGGTTAGGATTATTGTTAGCATTAGGGTTAGGGTTAAGGTTCTGGTGAGTGTGAGGTTGAGGGTTAAGGTTACGGCAAGGATGAGGTTTAGTTATATGGTTAGCGTTAGGGTTAGCGTCAGGGTGAGTTTTAGTGTTAGAGTTAGGGTTAGGATGAGTCTGAGGGTGAGAGTTAGGATTAGGATTAATGTTAGGGTTAGGCTT
>NW_027205054.1:0-17906 GCF_024711535.1 Dipodomys merriami | reverse complement strand
AGACAAACAATTGGAAAAAATGTGAGGGTTAATCAAGATACTTTTCCTATTCGCTAATTATGAGAACATCCTTTGCAAAATGAACACTAATGTATACCAGAATTGGAGTCAGAGCTTAAGGCTCAAGTGTAACACATCCATATGCCCAGACTCTCAGACTCTATCATTGTAATCTTGTGTCCTACAGGGTTCTTAAATGTCCAATGTTGAAAGGCTTAATATGCTCCCCAAGCCCTTTGTGATATGCAGTTGACTTGTATTGTCAAGGTCATCACAGTTCTGAACATAGCAGAACACCAGTATTTCAGGCCCGTCATCCTAGCTCAGGAGACGGAGGTCTGAGGATCACAGGGTGAAGCCAGCCAGGGCAGAAAATTCTATGACACTCTGACTTCCACTTCTGAAAGGTCAGAGTTCAAGAGCTTCCAGTGTTTCCCTTGGTGATGCGAAGTACTTGGACTCTAAATGTTCTTAGAGTTCTTGAGCTATAGAAGCAAGAAAGAAACATTATTGATCCATACTTCATGTCTGTTCAGCCCTATACTTCATGTTTGTTAGCTTGTTTCTTTCTTTTTTTATTATTGTAGGAGTTGATGTCTGGGCCTGGGTGCTGTTCTTGAGCTCTTCAGCTCAAGTTTTGTGCTCTAACACTTGAGCCAAAAGCCACTTCAGCTTTTCTGGTGGTCCATTGGAGCTAAGTGTCTCAACGACTTTCCTGTCCAGGCTGGCTTTGAACTATGATCCTCAGATCTCATCCTCCTGAGTAGCTAGAATGACAGGCATGAGTGACAAGCACCTACCTTCCACTTCAGGTTTCTTAGTAGTGAATTGGAGATAATAGACTAATGGGACCTTTTTTGTCTGGGATAATTTGGAACCCAGATCCTCAGATCTCAGCTTCCTGAGAAGGCAGGATGAGAGAAATCAGCTATAGACCCTTAAGCTGTGGCCTTTGCTGCAAAGGGGTCCATGGCTCCATGCAGTGGAGTGCTAATCATGAGCCCAAGAGATAAGGATGAGAGCTTAGGCCCCTAGTTCAAGGTTCATTACTGAGAAAAAAACAAAACAAACAATTGTCTGTAGTAGACAACTCACTAGTCTTCAGTAACACATAATTTTGTCCCTGCCATGGAGACATATCTGAGCCTCAATATTCTTGTCTGCATTAATCTTCTCAGTGGGGAGATCTTACAAGGACCCAATGAAAGAATGCACCTGGTGGAGGACACAGCACATGGCAGTCTTTGCATGACTCAGCACACAGCATCCTGTGAAAGACTCAGAACCCAGCACCAATGCATGACTCAGCACACTGCACCCTGTGAAGGACTCGGCAAATAGCACCATGTGCAGGACTCAGCAGAGAGTACCCTATGGAGGACTCATCACATAGCTCTGTTCCAAAAGCTGTCATTAGACTTAGGGTGCTCTAATCAATATCACCATTCTTTGAGGAACATTTCACAAACCACACAAGTTCACACCTAAGTGTTTATTGGGATGTTTTATTAGGGGGCGGTGCTTAGTCATGGAGCTTGAGCTTAAAGCTTGGGGATATTATTGTTCTAATAACATTTGCACAAGGCTAGAACTCTACCACTTCGAGCCATATTTCAAAGAGGCTAGCAGACTTCCCGCCAGGTTTTAAAGCCCCAGAGCAGACAGGATATCGGGGGTAAGCCAGGGTAAGCCAGGATGATGGGGGTACCCATGGAGCTGGGTTGCAGCAGTTTATATCTGGCTAAGTCAGGTGAGGTGGCAGCTGTCAGCACCAAACTCCTAGCTTGCTCTGTCGTGTGGTATTTGAAGTACTGTCCTTATATAGTTGCAGTTAGAACATAGTACCTCTTTTTGGCGGCAGTCCTGGGGCTTGAGTAAGGGCTTTGACACTGTCCCTAAGCATTTGTGCTCAAGGGTAGAACTCAATAGATTGAAAGACAGCAGAACTTCCGGGTTTTCTGTTTATGTGGCACTGAAGAATCGAACCCATTGCTTCATGCTCATTAGGTGAGCACTTAACCACCGAGCCCCAGGAGTGAAGGAGGTATAAATAGATAGAGATTGATATATATAAGCATTATATACACAGAAATATGTCTGTATATTATTATTTTATAGATATTACTACCAATTATTACTTATTAAATTATGTCTCCATTTAATGATGTGTCCCAGATAATAATTAGTAAAACATTAACTAAATTACTCAATATCCTATTATTGTTTATCACATATGTACATACATCCCTACACATAATTTCATATTTTATAGAATGAGACAGATGTCTATACATTATTAAATTATGCATCATGTGTTACTACCAATTATTAGGTATTTATGTTTCCATGACATTTTTATTCTGGTAATACTTAATAAAATTTTAAACTTAAGCCACATCCTATAGTTTTTGTTTGTAATTTTATCCTAGAATGATTCACTAATAATTCAGTCTGTTTTTCATTTATTCTAGTGACAACTCTTCCACCTATGACATTTTTTACATTTATGACATCCAATTACATAACATATAGATTTGCATCTGAATTATACATCCTACCTGTCACCGAGCACTTTCAAAGAAAAAGAAAACATGTGTCACGCTCGGCTTCTCACTCTAAGATTACATTTTTGGCAGTGGTGGGATCTAACTCAGGGCCTAGAAGGCTCGATTCATGAATGGCTGACTGTCAGCACAGCAGCCTCTAGCCAATTCAGCTGCCAGGCACTTCCCAGGCCCTGAAATCGAACTCCATATGTTGACCCCATATTGTGCTTAGTGTACTTATTCATTTTATTTTTTGTTCTATTCATTTATTTACCATTTATTTTATTGACTGTTATTACACATGAAATATTTATTACAGTTATTACATAGGATATAGATTTGCCTATGTATGAAACTTCACATCTGATTCCCAGGACTTTCACAGAAAAGCAAAACATGTGTCGCCATGGGTTTCTTACTGCACGATTCAATTTTTGTTAGTGTTGGCATCTGAAGTCACAGCCTACAAGGCCCAATTCATGACTGGATGAGTGTCAGCATACCAGCCTGAGGCATATTGAGCAGACAAGCATTTACAGAACTTGAGATCCAGCTCTAGGAGTTGACAAAATTAGAACAGATTGATATGCAGATGGTAGAACAAAAATAATTATTGATTTTTATAGAGTGCCAGAGATGTTTATACATTATTCAGTTATATAGGCTACATTCCTATCAATTCTTGGGTATTTAGTATACCTCCATGTAATTAATAGTATTGTTTTCATCCTTAATTATTGATTAAATCAACCACTGTCCTGAAACTATTGTGTCCATGTCATTAACAGTATTCTTTGTATGTGTCAAAAATATTCATCAAAATCCATTATCCTCCTAAAATCACTCTATTTATATAGTAGTAATTAGAAACAATTACTTCAACCTTGCCATTCATAATCTTCCATTGGTATTCCTATGAATAGGAACGAGAGACTTAGGATCTCCCTCCATTGGTAGGGGTCAGGACCCGGCTTCAAAAACAGGGCCTATATTGCCATGTTGGCCTATGTCTTCCCTGGTAGTCCACCAGCCTTCATTAATGCCAAGTTACCAACATTCTTCAACCAGGTCATTCAGACACAGGATGGTCACCTAGCAAAGAAAACAAATGTAAAACTGGTAGCCATCTGCAAGTTGCCAGTTTTATTTTTCCCTGTGTCGCATTAATTTTTTTTTCTTGTCATCCTCTGGGTCCCAGGAACCCAGATTCAGCTGTGGTTCCAGTGGATGCACCCCAGCCTAGAGTGATCAAAGCTGAGGCAGAATTGCCATGAGCTGAATTCAAGCCCTGTGCTTGACAAAAGAAAAATACCTACCTACCTACCTACCTACCTACCTACCTACCTACCTACCTACCTACCTACCTACGTACCTACCTACCTACCGACCTACCTACCTACCTACCGACCTACCTACCTACCTACATACATACAAAAATTATGAGGCTCCTTGGCTTGGAATTCGTACCATTTTTTCTGCCAGGCCTGAGATTTGAACTCAGGGTCTGGGTAAATCTGCAGCACTGTGGGGGATGTGGTAGATCACCATTCTGGAAGACAAGAAAGTCAGGCCTGTTTCTAGGGCCTGAATTCAAGTCCTAGCACTCGAAAAAATAATATTCGTATATATTTTAAGTACATGAATCTTATTGACCTACACATTTTTACTGCATGTTGCAGTTAGTGTATTCATTTTATTTTGTGTTTTGTTTCTTACATATTTTAGTGAATATGATTACACATACAATATTTTTGCATCCTATTACATAAGACATAGATTTGCCTATGCATTCTACATCATTCCTGAGTCCCAGGAATTTCACCGATAAAGAAACCAAGTGGGACAATTGGCTTTCCACCAGGATTAAGTTTTTGGAAGTTCTGTGAATTGAACTCAGGGCCTAGCAGGCCCACTTCATGAGTGGGTAAATGTTAGCACACCAGTCTGATGCAAGAGAAGTTGGCAGGCAAATTTGAGGACCTGAGATCAAGCCCTAGGAATGGCCAATATATAAACAGATAGATGATTAGACTGCGCGCTGTGTGTGTGTGTGTGTGTGTGTGTGTGTGTGTGTGTGTGTGTGTGTGTGTATGTGTGAGTGTGTGTGTTGTGAGCTGCTTTCAATCAGGGCTATCCCTCTACCACTGAAGCTACACAGCTCTACTTCTGGCTTTGTTGGCACTGAAGTTGGAGAGGGATCTCAAGGACTTTCCTGCCTAGTGTGAGTTTGACTATGATCCTCCTATCACAGCCTTGTAAACATTAGTAAGGACTCCTGAGAGCCAATGGTGCCTGCCTAATCATTGGTCTTGCAATTCTTGGACAGACCAGTGAGTTCCCTATCCTTGAGTTAAAATGGTGGGAGCTGGAGCCCACAGTTAGAATCTTGGTCCTGCCACCTCCAAATGGAAAGAGATCCTTAGAAACACATTCCTATGTATATGAATACCAATGCAACATTATGTATGTTATGATTGAATGGGCAGCTCTTAAATAATTCTACGATAAAATTATACACAATTATATTATAGGACACTGATCGATTTTAATCAATACTTTATGAAGCATTTAAACAATCACATTAATTAAATGGAGGCATAATGAAATACCTAAGAATTGGGCATCACATAGTATAAAGGTGCCATTTTTTCTGCTAGGACTGGGATTGGAACTCATGGTCTGGGTAACTCTGTGGCACTGTTTTGAAAGGGGAAGCTAGCCTTCTTGAAGCCAAGAAATTCATGTCTGTTCCTTATGTCTGAAATCTATCCTCAGTACTAGAATACATACTATTTGTGTACATTTTAAGTATATGATTTATATTTACATACATAAGTTGACTCCATATTGATTCAGTGTAGTTATTAATTTTATTTTTGTTTTATTCATGTGCTTGTGGGGCACATGGGCAGCAATGATGGTGCTGAGAGGAAGTTGAGTGGGCACAGCCCAATTGTTTACCTTAAAATCTGATTGGATATAGCTTAGGTGCATGATAAGGTGTGACCTTTACAGTGATTGGTTGGTTCCTTTCCCTCCCCTTCCATGCCTCGCAATTTTTTCCCTTTAAATGGTGCTTGCTGTGTGGTAATAAACGAGTTCATGCTTGACTTGACTCCCCACTGTGTCTGAATGTCTCCCTGGCTAAGGGAGACTGGGGAATGGCAAGTGGCGCACTTACCTTTCCTTGGGCCCCATACACCTTTCAGGGGCAAACAAAGACCCAACATGTATTGACTGTTTATTTTATTGACTAATATGGCACATAGAACATTGGTTACATTGATTAAATAGGATATAGATCTGCATATGTATTCCACTTATACCTGACACCCAGGAATTTCACAGAAAAGGAAAACATGTGTCACCATCAGTTTCTTACTCCATGATTCATTGTTTGGGCATGATGACATCTGAACTCAAGGCCTACAGGGCCAAATTCATGAATGTGTGTGTGTCAGCATGCCATCCAGGAACAAATTGAGCTGATAGACAGTTGCCAGGATCTGAGATCGAGTACCAGTTGTTGACAAAATAAGAACAGATTGACACACAGATTGTAGTACACTAATAAATACATATACATTTACAGAGTGCCAGAGATGTCTATCCATTTTTCACTTATATATACTGCATTCCTACCAATTCTTGGGTATTTATTATGCCTCCATGTAATTAATATTATTTTTTTATTGTGAAAATAATGTAGAGAGGGTTACAATTACATGGGCAAGATAATGAGTACATTTTTTTATCAAGCATTGTAGCCTCCTCCTTTGTTTCCACTTCCCATCCCTTCCCATCCTCCCCTCTGCCTCCTCACCCCATCCTCCCTGCGCCTTCATCCTCCCCCCCACACCAAAGTTATAATGTTTGTTTTCGACATCACGACTTGTATATCTCTTTTTTGCAATGGGTCCATCTGTATTCCTATTTAAACGATTTGTTTTTCTCCTTCCCCTCCACAAATTATACTGACATAAAGTACAGTGAAAGCAGGGGTTATACTGTGGGGGAAGGACATACAAAGCAACAAAGAAACAATCTTATAAATGTGTTAGAAACAATCGCATGAAAGAAAAATAAAAACATTTGAGTACATATCTTAGGGTTCATTTCCCTAATATCACCTTATCTGACCTTTTCTGCTTTACTCAGACATATACTAGTTATTGCAAATAAGGGAAACCATGGGATAGGGTACTAGCCTTGAGCTGAAGAGCACCCAGGACCAGAGTTCAGACCCCAGGATCCACAAAAATAAATAAATAAATGTTATTTTTTTTGTTTTATTTTTTTAAATATATATATATATATTTATTGTAAAGATACTATACAGAGGGTTACAGTTACATGAGTGAGGTAATGAGTACACTTCCTCTTGAACATTGTTCCCCCTCCATTGTTTTCCCCCTACCATCCCCTCCCTCCCTCCCTTCCCCGAGGTTCTATTTTTTTTTTGATTGTGATTAAGTGATTACATAATTTCCGGAATTTCACAGTATTGTGGAGTAATGATGCTCATTTAAAGTTACAAGTTCATTCTAACTTTCCTGGAGCAAATTGTCTATCACAGTCTGTAACATATAACGGTGTTCACATGTTATATACCATATATGTGATCAGCAGCATGGGGATATTTACTAGTGGTTCAACCAGATGAGTGGGAGTTCTTTGTTTTTTAAGTCCTGTTAGTTTTGTCGTATCACCTAACATTTTGGATTTAGCATCCACTTATCAGGGACACCATGTACCGTTTGTCTCTTCGTTCCTGGCTTACCTCGTTCAACATAATTCCTTCTAGCTCCATCCATTTCCCTGCAAATGCCATTATTTTGTCATTTCTAATGGCTGCATAATATTCCATTGTGTATAGATACCACAATTTTTGGATCCATTCATCTGTGGTGGGGCATCTGGGTTATTTCCATATCCTAGTTTTGTGAACAGTGCTGCAATAAACATGGAGGTGCATGTGTCCTTGTATATTGGTTCCTGTTGTTCAGGGTAGATGCCTAGAAGTGGTATGACGGGGTGGTAAGGGAGGTCAATCTTTAGCTTTCTTTTTTTTTTAATTTTATTTTATTTTATTTGTGTACATACTGTACAGAGGGGTTACAATTGCATGGGCAGGATAATGCGTACATTTCTTACCAAGCACTGCAGGCTCCTCCTTTGTTTACCCTTCACATCACTTCCCAGCCTCCCCCCTCCCCCCTAATCCCCATCCTTCTCCTTCCCCCCTCCCCCTCCCCCGCACCAACATTGTAAAGCTCATTTTGGATAAATGTTATTATTTTTATCTTTAATAAAGTATTAAGTAAATCAGTGCCCTGAAATTATTGCGTCCCTGTGAGAAATAATATTCTTTTAATGTTTCATAAGATATTAACTAAAATCAATCAGCCGACTGAAATCATGAAGTCTAATTGTGTACAAGTATCATTCATGAGCATGTCATTCAACTCTGACAGTGAAAATATTCCATCATTATTCCTGTGGATGGGAACGAATTTCTTAGGATCTCCCACCATCTGGAAGTGGCATGACTGTATTTGAACTGTAGGCCTATGTTGCTGTGCTGGACTATGGCTTCTCCAATAGCTCTCAATTAAAAAAATATTTAGCTCCCTGGTTTGCAATTCATGACATTTTTTTCTGCCAGGCCTGGGATTTGAACTCAAGGTCTGGGAAAATATGCAGCACCGTGACGGAAGGGAATCTGAACATGCTTGAAGACAAAAGTCAGGACTGTTCCCTAAGTCTGAATTCAAGCCTCAGGGCTGGAAAATATACTCCTTATATCCATTTTAAAGATAGGATTTATACTTCCATACAGCTAGTCAGACCATATTTTGTTGGGTGTGGTTATTCATATTATTTCTTGTTTTATTCATTTATTTACCATTTATTTCATTGATTCTGATTACCCCTCTACCATTTATTACATTGTTTACATCCTATCACAGCATCCAGATTTGTAAATATGTTCTCTATCATGCCTGAAACCCAGGACTCTCACAGAAAAGGAAAACATGTGTCACACTTGGCTTCTTACTCCAACATTAAATTTTTGGCAGTGCTGGGACGTGAACTCAGGGTTTAGCAAGCCCAATTCATGAATGGATAAGTGTGAGCATGGCAGCCTCTAGCCAATGAAGCTGTCAGGTGGTTCCCAGGTGCTAAGATCCAGCTCCAGGTTTGGCCAAAACAGTGATACATGGATAGGCAAAGGGGGTATACAAATAAACATATATTAGTAAGGAGTGCCAGAGCCATCTATCTATTTTTGAATGACACCTAAGACATTCCTGCCAACTCTTAGGCATTTATTATACCGCCATTGAAGGAATATTATTCTTTTCATGCATAATAACCTATTAATTAAGATCAATCAGCGTCCTAGGATTATTGCATCCAATTTTAGACTAGACCGAAACATGAACTACTCTTTCAATTGGTATTCCTATGCATAGGAATGAGTCTCTTGTGATCTCGTGCCATTGGTAGGTGTCAGTACTGGGATTTGAACCCAGGGCCTATGTTCACAGGTTGGCCTATGGATTCCCTGATAGCATGCCAGCCTTCAGAGATGGCAGGTCAGGTCCACTTTGCAGCCATGTTATTCAGACCCAGGATGGCCACTGTGCAAAGAAAAAAACAGAAAACCCTCAGCCCTCTGCAGCTTGCCACTTTTTGTGCTATGCTAAGTTTTTTTTTTTTCTTCCTGAAAACCCTCTGGGCCTAGGATCCCTAGAATGGCTATGGGTCGGAGGATGCCCCACCCTACGGCGATTGAAGCTGAGGCAGAGTTGCCATGACCTGAGTTCAAGCCCCATGTTGGCAAAATACAGAATAAATAAAAAATTAATTAATTATTTAACTGAATTAAAAAAGAAAGAAGCTCCCTTGTTTTGAATTTCTACCAGTTTTCTTTCCTCGCCTGGGATTTGATCTCAGGGTCTTGGTAAATATGTGCCAATGTGAGGGAAAGTGCATATTTGTCACTACTTGAGTTCAAACCCCATGCAAATCCAAAAATAAAAATTAAGTCACTGAGCTCGTCCGGGGGAGTAGTTGTGGAGATGGGAGGGAAGGAATGGTAGGGAGAAAACAAAGGAGGAGGCAACAATGCTCAATAGGAAATGTACTCATTACCATGCTCATTTAACTGAAACCTCTCTGTACAACATTTTTACAATAAAAAAATGAAAGAAAGTAGTGCTCAGACAAGCATTTTGGGGTTAAGAGAAAGGTGTCTGATAGATGTGCAAAATTCTACACTGCTTTTTTTTAATGTTCAATATGTAACTGAATAAACAAAACTACTTCCATTAAAAAAATTAAGTCACTGTCTTAGAACTGGGGCCAGTATTTCCATCATTGCTGGGATTTGATCTCACCATCAAGGTAACTATTTTGCATCATGGGTGAAGGCAAAGCTCACTGTTCTAGAGGATAAGAAATTCAGGCTAGAGTTGCCAGCTTCTGAATGAAGGCCCTGCAATGGAAAAATATTTCTATATAGGTGTAATATATGATATATATTTACATATGTATGTTTATTATATATTATAATTTTTATTGATTTTGTATTTATTTTATTTTTTACTTTTCATTTACTTATTGTTTATTGTATTTAGTATTATTATACACATAATATTTAGTACATGTTGTACATCTATTATAAATTTATACACAATAATTTAGGACAGTGACTCGTTTTTCATTAATTAAGTGTTGAAACATGATACATAATTAAATGGAAGCATTTGTGACAATCTTCACATGTTTAGGGTCTCTCCTAAGTATGAACTTTGCTTCTTTATCTTTAGAACATTCCTATAAGAATTTCTTTAGATGATTTTTCCTCAGAACCCTTTTCTTGGGGATAGTCAAGTGGAGGGATAAAATGGTAAGGGTGGGGCTAGAAATGTAGCTTAGTGGTAGATAGCTGGCTCAGCATGCTTGAATGGTAAGGTTTGAATCTTCAGTGACACATACTCAGAAAAAGCCAGAAGCTGTGGAGTGGCTCAAGTGGTACAGCGCTAGGCTTGAGAAAAAGGAGCTCAGAGACAGTACCTAGGCCCTTAGTTCAAGCCGCAGGTCTGGCAAAAACAGCAGGCAAGTTGCCTGTGGCTCACAACAGGAACCTTAACTTCTCAGGAGGCTGAGATCTGAAGATCACAGTTCAAAAACAGCCTAAGCAAAGACAACCTGTTAGACTCTTATCTCCAATGAACCACAAAAAGACCACATGTGGTACTGTGGGTCAAGTGGTAGAGTGTTCACCTTGAGCTGAAAGGCTCAGCGACAGAGCCCAGGCTTGAGTTTGAGACACAAAACTGGACAAAAGTCAGGGTTAAGCAAATTGCTTTTCCTATTTGTTAATTAGGAGAACATTATCTGGAAAAATGAATGTTCATGTACACCAGAACTGGAGTTAGAGCTCATGGTTCAAGTGTAGCCCATCCATATGCATAGCCTCTCAGACTCTAGCATTATAAACTTGTGTCTGAAAGGTCCAATGTTGAAAGGCCTAATATGCTGCCCAAGCCCTTTGTGATAAGCAGTTGAATTTTAAGGCCAATGTTATTACAGTTCTGAACCTAGCAGAGCACCAGTAGCTCATGTCCATCACCCTAGCTCAGGAGGCTGAAGTCTGAGGATCACAGGATGAAGCCAGCCAGGGCTGGAACATCTATGACACTCTGACTTCTATTGCTGACATGTCAAATGTTCAAGAGCTTCCTGTGTTTCTCTTGGTAATGAGAAATTACTTGCACTCTAAATGTTCTTAGAATTCTTGAGTTATAAAAGCAGGCAAGAAACATCATTGACCAATCCTGGGTTCACATGAAGTTCTCAGCTTCTAAGCCCTAGCACTGTTAGCAGGAAAAACTCCAGTGTAACAATATTTGAAGGCAGAAAATAGTTTCAAAAGCCAGACTAGGCGAAGAGACCTAGGCCTATAGGATTAGGAGGCAGAATTTACACACGCAACAGGTAAGTGAGCTGCAAAACCACTTCATTCATTCCAGACACGGCCACCAATGAGGGGTAACCTGAAACACTTGTCAGAGTTACACAAAGATCAGGCTTTTCTCGGCCTCTTCAAACAATGACTAATTAACCTTCCTCCCTCAGGGGAAGGGAACCCAATGCTACCTTTAGGTTAACAATAGAGAGCCTTACAATTTGGTCGTAGGGAGTGGGGTTTTTTATTGTGAAAATACTGTACAGAGGGTTTACAATTACATGGGCAAGATAGTGAGTACATTTCTTATCAAACATTGTAGTCACCTCCTTTTTTTACCCTTCCCATCCCTTCCCATCCTCCTTCCCGCCCCACCAAATCCCCCCCCCAAGTTGTAAAGTTCGTTTTTGACATGACAACTTGTACTTCTCATGGTTGCAACAGGTCCACCTGTATCCTTATTTAAATGACTTGTTTTTCCCCTTCCCCTCCACAAATTATACCGATATCAAATACAGTGAAAGCAGGGGTTATACTGTGGGGGAGGGACATACAAAGCAACAAAGAAATAGTCTTATAATTGTGTTAGAAACTAATGCATGAAAGAAAAAAAACATTTAAAATACATATCTTAGGGTTCATTTTCCTAACATCACCTTATCTGGCCTTTTCTGCTTGACTCATACGTATACTAGGTATTGCAAATAAGGAAAATCATGGGACCTATGTTTTTTGGGCCTGGCTTACTTCACTTAATATAATTTTTTCCAAGTCTTTCCATTTCCTAACAAATGAGGCAATGTCATTCTTTCTGCTGGAGGCATAGAATTCCATTGTGTATATGTACCCCATTTTCATGATCCATTCATCTACTGAGGCACATCTGGGTTGGTTCCAGATCTTAGCTATGGTAAATAATGCTACTATATGCTGATATAAAGGGGATAAAAATAGGGAAAGAAGAAATAAAACTCTCCCTCTTTGCAGATGACATGATCTTGTATTTAAAGAATCCCATAGGCTCCACTCCCAAATTAATCAAGCTGATTCAAAACTTTGGCAAAGTAGCAGGGTATAAAATTAACCTCCCATAATCAATGGCTTTTCTGTATGCCAACAATGAGAAAAGTGGGGCTGAAATTACGAAAGCAACTCCATTTGTAATAGCCCCACAAAAAATAAAATACCTAGGAATTAATAAAGAAGTGAAGGACCTCTATGATGAAAACTTTAAAATCTTGGAAAAGGAAATCAAAACAGAGCTTAGAAAATGGGAAAAACTCCCATGCTTTTGGATTGGATCAAAACAACTTGGTACTGGCAAAAGAACAGACATCAGGACCAATGGAATAGAATTGAAAACCTAGAAATGAACCTATAGACCTATAGCCATCTAATCTTTGATAAGGGAGCTAAAAAAACTAGAATGAAAGAAAGACAGCCTCTTCAGTAAATGGTGCTTACAAAATTGGTTAACTACTTGTAGAAAACTAAAGGTAGATCCTTATATATCACACTGCACCAGAATTAACTCCAAATGGATCAAAGTCCTTGGAGTCAAAGCAGACATTCAGCAACATTGCAGGATGGAATAGGAGAAACCCTAGGTCTCCTTGGTGCAGACCAAAATTTTCTTAATAGAGACCCAGAAACACAACAATCAAAAAAAGGTTGGACAAATGGGATTGCATGAAGTTCCAGAGCTTCTGCATGGCAAAGCATATAGATAGCAAGATCAATAGAAAGCCCACTGATTGGAAGAAGATGTTCACTAGCCATACAACGGACAAGGTTCTCATATCTAAAATATACTTGGAACTCAAAAAATTAAATCCCCCAACAACAAATCCTCAAAGAAACAACTGCCCAATAAGTAAGTGGGTGAAAGGCTTAAAGAGAAACTTCTCTGAAGAAGAAAGAAGGATGGCCAATAGACACATGAAGAAATGCTCAACCTCCCTAGCCATAAAAGAAATGCAAATCAAAATAACATTGAGATACCACCTCACCCCAGTTAGAAGGGCAAAAATCAAGAACAATAGATGCAGGAGGGGATGTGGACAGAAGGGAATCCTACTTCATTGTTGGTGGGAGTGTAAACTTGTTCAACCACTTTGGAAAGTAGTATGGAGGTTCCTCAAAAGACTCCACATATTGCTCCCCTATGACCCAGCAGTCCCACGTTTGGGCATTTACCAGAATGTTTACAAACAAGACCACACTAAAGCTACCAGCACAACTATGTTTATTGCAGCATTATTTACCATAGCTAAGATCAGGAGTGGGTTTTTGACTCTCCATCTGTCAGATTTGAAGGCCCTTCTACCTTTGCCAGTCCATTCTCCTTTCTTCATTCTCCACATCATTAAGGCAAATCCCCAGTCCAAGGAGAGTCAGAGCCCTTTCTATTCTGGCTCCAAGCACCTGAGTTAGAAACTGGCTCTGCCCTCTTGACTCTGGTGCCCTCGGCTGCCTGAGAAATGGGAAAGATACAGTCTTCCTGTTCTGTGGTTGTGTGAAGGCCATGTTGGTGTCCTGGCACACTGAAGAAGACGTCATGACTGGGAAGTGTTCCCTTCTTTCCGCCTGACATCCAAGTCCAATTCTGGATTTTTCTTGAATGTGCTACTGAGGAATCAAACCCAGGGCTTCTTGCATGCTAGACAAGCACTCTCTCACTAATCCACATTCCGAGCCCCCTCATTTTTTATAAATGGTAGTTTTTACATAATTATGCTACCATTTTATGTCCCCAATTTTAATTGTCTGAATACTGGTTGCTTCTAAGAAACCTGATTTTCTCTTCCCCTGCTGGGTTTGTGCCTGTTCCTGCATTGGCCTCATAATAAAATGTAAATAAAGGCTGCTGAGGGTGATCAGCTTTAGGCAGATGGATGCACAGATTGTTGTGTATGTCTGTTTGTTGACACTCCTGGACCTTGAACTCAGGATCTGGGCACAGTCAATGAGCTGCTTTACTTAAGGCTAGCCCTCCAACACTGGAGTCATATGGCTATACTTCTGGCTTTGTTGCTCTTGAAGTTGGACTAAAGGACTTTTCTGCCTAAGGTGACTTTGACCATGATCCTCCTATCACAACCTTATAAGCATCAAAGAGGACTTTTGAGAGCCACTGGTGCCTGCCTAATCATTGTTCTTGTTGTTATTCTTGAACACACCAGTGAGTTCCCTATCCTCGGGTGGGATCTGGAGCCCACAGTTTGAATCCTGGTCCTGCCACCTCCAAATGGCAGGAGATCCTAAGAAACTCATTCCTATCCATCTGAATACCAATGGAATGTGATGTATGTCATGATTGAATGGGAAGTTCTTAAATGAATCTAGGATAAAATAGTAAATAATTAGATTATAATACACTGAACAATTTTAATGATTACTTTATGAAACATTTAAACAATCACATTCATTAAATGGAGGCATAATGAAATACCACAGAACTGGGTGTCACATGAATAGAGGTGCCATTTTTTCTGCCAGGACATTAGTTAATTTTTATATCCCATTTTCTGAATGTAATTTGTTATATGAACCTAGGATATATTATAAATCAATTATTCAAACAGTTTTATCAGAAATGTTTATAGCGAAATATAGAGATAAATCCAAGTTATATATATTTTGAAGACTTTGCTTGGTTACTCCTCTTCTCATATTCCCCATTCCTTCATGAGAATAATACACATTCTAAGGTAATGCTTAGAATGTTTTGATGAGATAGATTGACTTTAACCCATGAGTTACTCTATGCTGCATTTTGTTTACTTTATATCCAGAAAAGCTAAATTCTTACTTTATCGTTTTCCTTAGGCTTTATACTCAGATTTAATCTCTGATGTGTGACAAATAAAGATATAAACATTTTTTAACAGTGGATAAATTTAGGATGAGGAATCTAGGTACAATATAACTCATGCAGATAGGCCTTATAAGTCATGAGACCCTGGTATCAAAATGTTAACCAATGCTTACTGGTGACATGCTTATGAGATTTTTTGTATTATAAACAGTGGTTATTAGAATGTTTTTGGAATCAAAATCCTTTCATGGGTTAGGAACAGAAGAGAGACATTATACACAGAACAAAATTTAAGGACGCATTCAAAATTAGTTACCAAGGTATACATCATGTAACACAATATTTTGAAAATGCAAACTAAAGGGAATAATTTATGAAAAACATCAACATTTACAATAAATTCAGAATCACTATGACTGATTTTTCTCTTATCTCAGTTGCAATATGGATTACATAATGACTTTTCTCGTGATATGTCTAGTTAAGTCTAAGGGTTCATTTTCCTGACATCACATTATCTGACCTTTTCCACTTGACTCATACATATACTAGATATTTCAAATAAGGGAAACCATAGGACCTATGTTTCTTTGGGCCTGGCTTACTTCACTTAATATTATTTTTTCCAAGTTTTTCCATTTCCTAACAAATGGGGCAATGTCATTCTTTCTGATGGAGGCATAGAATTCCATTGTGTATATATACCCCATTTTCTTGATCCATTCATCTACTGAGGGGCATCTGGGTTGGTTCCATACCATAGCTATGGTAAATAATGCTGCAATAAACTTAGATGTGTTGGTAGCTTTAGTGTGGTCTTGTTTGTAAACATTTGGATAAATGCCGAAAAGTGGGATTACTGGGTCATAGGGGAGCTCTACGTGAAGTCTTTTGAGGAAACTACATACTGCTTTCCAAAGTGGTTGAACAAGTTTACATTCCCACCAACAATGAAGTAAGGTTCCCTTCTGTCCGCATCCCCTCCAGCATCTGTTGTTGTTAGAGTTCTTGATTTTTGCCATTCTAACTGGAGTGAGGTGGTACCTCAATGTTGTTTTGATTTGCATTTCATTTATGGCTAGGGATGTTGAGCATTTCTTCATGTGTATATTGGCCATCCTTCTTTCTTCTTCAGAGAAGTTTTTCTTTAAGACTTTAGCCCACTTATTTATTGGGCAGTTGTTTCTTTGAGGATTTGGTGTTGGGGGATTTAATTTTTTGAGTTCCAAGTATATTTTAGATATGAGACCCTTGTCCATTGTATGGCTAGTGAAGATCTTCTCCCAATCCGTGGGCTTTCTATTGATCTTGCTAGCTATGTCCTTTGCCATGCAGAAGCTCTGCAACTTCATGCAAATCCATTTGTCCAACCTTTCTTTGATTTGTTGTGTTTCCGGTTCTCTATTCAGAAAATTTCTGCCTGAGCCAAGGAGACCTAGGGTTTCTCCTATTCCATCCTGTAATGCTTTCATATTGTTTGCTTTGGTTCTGAGGTCTTTGATCCATTTGGAGGAGATTGTAGTGCAGGGTAATATATAAGGATCTAGCTTTAGTTTTCTACAAGTAGTTAACCAACTTTGCCAGCACCATTTACTGAAGAGGCTGTCTTTCTTCCATTCTATTGTTTTAGCTCCCTTATCGAAGATTAGATGGCTATATGTCTTTTGGTTCATTTCTGGGTTTTCTATTCTATTTTATTGGTCCTGAGGTCTGTTCTTATGCCAATACCAAGCTGTTTTGATTACTAAGGCTTTATAATAGAGTTTGAAATTTGGTATTGATGTGTTTCCATTGAAGAGCGTTTTTGCTATTCGGGGTCTTTTATTGTTCCATATGAATTTTTGGATTGCCTTTCTATTTCCTTGAAGAATGAGGTTGGAATTTTGATAGGTATCCCATTGAATTTGTAGATAGCCTTGGGAAGTATTGCCATTTTCACGATGTTAATCTTTCCAATCCAGGAGCATGGGAGGTTTTGCCATTTTCTAAGTTCTGTGTTGATTTCCTTTTACAAGATTTTAAAGTTTTCATCATAGAGGTCATTCACTTCCTTCGTTAAGTTAATTCCTAGGTATTTTATTTTTTGTGGGGCTATTACAAATGGAGTTGCTTTCCTAATTTCAGCCACACTTTTCTCATTGTTGGCATACAGAAAAGCCACTGATTTTGGGGCATTCATTTTATACCCTACTATTTTGCCAAAGTTTTAAATCAGCTTTAGTAATTTAGGAGTGGAGTCTATGGGATTCATTAAATACAAGATCATGTCATCTGCAAAGAGGGAGAGTTTGATGTCTTCTTTCCCTGTTTGGATCCCAGTTATGTTTGAATCTTGTCTTATTGATGTAGCTAGGCATGCTAATACTAGATTGAAGAGAAGTGGAGAGAGTGCACATCCTTGTCTTGTTCCTGAGTTAAGAGGAAATGGCTTTAGTTTTTCATCAGTAAGTATAATGCTGGCTGTAGGTTTATCATATACAGCCTTTATTGTATTGAGGAATGTTCCATGGATTTCTAATCTTTCCAAAACCTTCATCATAAAGTGGTGTTGGATCTTGTCGAATGC